>NW_026000005.1:4566490-4567701 GCF_001458135.2 Marmota marmota marmota
GGGGGAGGGGGCGGCTCTGCCTCTCAGCAGGCAGCTGCTCCTCTTCTGCTGGTGGGTCGCAGGCCCGCCTACCTTGCAGGAGTGATTGGAAGCTCTGTTCAGCCGTGGGCCACTGGGCCTTTTCTGCCGGTGGTCACCGTTCTGCCTACCTGGCGGGCGCTGGGCTAAAAATAAATTTAATTGGGCTGGGGATGTGGCTCAAGCGGTAGCGCGCTCGCCTGGCATGCGTGCGGCCCGGGTTCGATCCTCAGCACCACATACAAACAAAGATGTTGTGTCCACTGAAAACTAAAAAATAAATTAAATTCTCTCTCTCTCTCTCTCTCTCTCTCTAAAAAAATGTTAAAAAAAAATAAATTTAATTTACAAACAGTGAAAAAAATCCATCTATGTACTCATTATCACTAAAGTCAGGGATCCAACTTTCTTATCTCTAAAATGGGAATAATATTGATAACTGAGTATTACATGATTATTATATTAAATGTGAACATTTACAAATTTATTAGTTACAAACTACTATGTATTTAAGATTTTTTTAAATTTTCCTTGTAAAATCAAGAGGGTTACAAAGAGAGACCTCCTTCAACAAAAGCACTAAGCATACTCAAGACTGCTCTTGACAATTCTTTGCCAGGGTTTACTCCTAGCACTTGTTCCTCAAATATAAGTGTCTTACATATTCTTTGGGAGTCTTCCTTGTGATCTAATTTTATTCAAAATTCTCCAAGGGCAATCTCTTTCTCATGTCTTCAACACCTCTGCAATCTATAAACACTTAAATTTACCTCCCCAGATCTACTCCCTAAAACCTGTATCCATACTTGTGTTAACACCTCCTCTGTCCACAGCATCAGAGGAGCCCTAGGCCTGAAATCATAGGCATACAACACAGATTTGAGGCAAGAAATCAGTGCAAAATGAATCAAAACATACCTGGAACTGTCCCCCACCCAGCCACAGCCATGAAGGTATGGCTGAGAGGATGTGAGGACAGCACCAAATTCATCTTGATACAGTCCACCTCCCATATCACTTAGATCCACTTGTGCCCTATATTAAATAAAAACTATTGCTGAGTGTCCCAGGTGATGGCCTCTTCAAAATGCTTACCACACAAGGGTTAGAGACACAAGCCACAGATGCCTCATCTGATACCCAAACCATAATGCATATTTATCCTCTCACTTTCCCCTCCCTCCTCCCCTCCT
>NW_026000005.1:4570918-4596524 GCF_001458135.2 Marmota marmota marmota
CCCCGCCCCCACCTCATTCCCTCCTGCTCTTGCTTTCTTTTCTATCTGTGCTGCATTGCTCAATCCCTCCTCAGCTGATCCAGATTTCCAGGTTGCATGCCTAATGAAGTGTCTCAGACTTTCGGCTCTTACTATGCTACAGTCCCTCTAATTGCTTCTTCATCACTTTCACCAGATATGATAAGACTGGAGCAACTCCTAAGTTTTACAGTGTTGATCTTCATAATCATCAGGCTCATCACCTTTACAATACAGTAATTCCTTTCTTTGGTTGCTGCTCTGCTGGCATGAGGAGCCCATAATAACATAGAAGTAATCTTGACTTTTGAAGTAGTTGCAACTTTGGATTCAAAGTTTATGTAATGCTGAGTAAAAATATCCCCCAATACAGTAGAGCTAACTTGACAAAAAGGGAAAATGTGAATTCCACAGATGAACCTCAGAGAGTGACAGTGAGATGGACCAGTTCCGTTTCCATATATTGGTTCCTGGATCTGTGTATTTTAGTCATGGAGGACATCTCATTGTATATCATTGGTGATTTGAGTCAATCTTGAAGGGCAATGGCTAAGCCACTTCATAACCTTAATCATCATCAAGTTGGTTCCAGGTGATGTGGACATCTTACCCCACATTCATTCACACAGGCTTTATGAAATGAATTCCTTGATCTCAGAAGATGTCATATGGTATCTCTTTTGTAAATCATGCATTCTGTAAGTGCATAAGTGATGATGTTGAAACTGATGAACTCATGGAAACTCATATCTGGAGGATATATCAATTCAAGTAAGGCAAAATCACTGCTGTCTTCTGGATGAAAGGGGGGATTGATGTAATCAGCTTGCCACCAAGTGACTTATTGATCTCCTTGATAGATAACTGTTTTAGTCAGCTTTTTCGCTGCTGTGACCAAAAGACAGGAACAATTTTAGATGAGTAAGAGTTTATTTTGGGACTCGTGGTTTCAGAGTTCTCAGTCCATAGATGGTTGATCTACTGCTCTGGGTCAGAAGTGAGGCAGAACACCATGGCAGAAGGGTGTGGCAGAGGAAAGCAACTGGGAACATGGCACCAGGAAGCAGGGGCAGAGAAAGAAACAAAGAGAGATGGGGGGATCTCTGCTTAACCAGGAGAAAATATTAACCCCATAGGCATACCCCCAATGACCCACCTCTATCAGCCACACCCTTCCAGCCTTTAGTCACCACTTAGTTAATCCCTATCAAGGGACTAACACACTGGTGAGCTTTGGATAGCTTATCCTTTCTTGTGAAGAAAATGTCTTGAAATATCCAAGGTGATTAAACCCCTTAAAAATGTCAACAATAAAGTAGCTCACTGAAACTTCATAGTGTTTTTCTTCCACCATTTGATACATACGAATCTTACTAAGGGAACTAGAGTGATTTCTACTCTCTGCACATCAGATCTAGTTAGCACAATAGCATCTTTTTTGGGGGAGGACACTTCATATCTATCCCAAAACAATAACATGTAAGAAAGTTATCTAAGTCATCTTTGTTTCTGATAGGTCCAGTATTTAGCAGCAGCAGTAGATAGATCAGCCATGGTAAATGGAAATTCATGCTATTGAGCCTTTGTACAGTCTCCATCTCTACTACCTCTGCTAATCTATTTATCTATTTATCTGTTGTGCAAGCTCTGAATGACTTAAGATAGAAGGTAACATCCACCAGATTATCCATTCCTCCTATTGGCTGCGTCAGAGCCACACACTTTCATAAGTATAGCCCATGACTTTTTATCAGATCTTCTGGTCCTCAATCTTCTAGTGTTGTCCATTTCAGTTGCCTGACAAAGCCAAGTCATCTACCACCCTCCTGGGAGGCATATCCTTATATTAGCCCATTTCTCTTTCATACAAAGTAAACAACATGCCTAATGCTCACACCCTGCTCATGGGGAATATTCCCTGCTTCCCACTTCTAGGTAGGGCTATATTGAGAGCACAGTTCACATTTGGTCTCTCATATGAAGCCGATCAATCTGTGAAGTAGTCTCATAAGTGTGAAGTGAGAGAGAGATGTTAGTGCAATATAAGTAGATAAAACAAAATCTTGACATAATTTAGTGTGTGCTCTTGAACTCTTTCAATTCAGTTTCAAGTTCAGTTGTCTTTGTGCTCATTAAAACTTTACAATTTAGCAATCTAACAACTCCTAGATTGTGGTGGGCAACTGGTCTGTATTGTCACTCATTGGTGCATCAGTAACTGCTGCTCTTAAGTATTTCCTATGAAAGACATGACCTTATTCCAAATCCTAGGAATAAGGATTGAGATCACAGATATCCAAAGTCCTTACCCACCCGCTGCATGATTGGATCTACCTGAGAGATAGGGCAGCTTATACCATAGCCTGAAAATTTGATACTGGCATCCATCAAGTCACTCCATAATGGGTCTAAGCAGTGATTTTAAATGCAATATATAGCTCATAAATTAAAAGTGGCCCAGTAAGCACTGTGTAGTGAGTACAAATTCTTAGTTGTAGTGGGTAAAAAGTGCAATAGCTTATCCTTTCCTCTGAAGAAAATGTCTTGAAATATCCAAGGTGATTAAACCCCTTAAAAATGTCAACAATAAAGCAGCTCACTGAAACTTCATAGTGTTTTTCTTCCACCATTTGTGACATACGAATCTTACTGAGGGAATTAGAGTGCTTTCTACTCTCTGCACATCAGATCTAGTTAGCACAATAGCATCATATAGTGAACCAGTATAATGATCTGTAAAATATTAAGATGATTAAAGCCCCTGAAGGCTGAAATTTTATAAAACAGGAGAGTTAATAATGCCCTAGAGCAAGACAGTGAATATATACTGCTATTCATTTAACATAAAAGTGAATCTGTTTTATAACTCTTGATTGATACGGATTGAAAATGTTGTATTTGTTAGATTAATACCAAGTATCAGAGGCTATATTGATGAATTTTAGTAGAGACAAAATACCTGGTTTGGCTGCAGTTGGCCCACCTACTGTTTAAGTTCATGGTAATCCACCATCATGTACCAAAATCCATATGTTTTTTCCATGGGTCAAAAAGGTGAATTGAAAGGATATGTGTTGGAAACAACCCTGCATTAACCCCTGTAATTTTTCCTAGGTTGCAATTTCATTTTGGATTTTTTTTCTTGGTATGGAAAGTTAGAATTACTGTAAGACATATTTAGCTTAGGACTCCCTTTAGCATGTGCTCTTCCAAAGTTTCACTATAACCAGGGCTTATGATAATATTTCTGGTTCCCAATTTTGAGTGCCACCTATATGTCATTTACTAAGACCCCTTAAAATATCTTTATCCAACGCATAATCTGATACCTGGTTTTAAGTCCTTTTGAGGGAGGATTGAAGAAATATTTATGGTATATACATGAAGGACACTCTGTGGGTCCCTCCTCAAGTGAAACCAGCCTTTCTTTCAATCACTGGGCTCTGGATTTATGAACTAGATCAGATCTGGAATTTAGTTTCCATGGTCTTTTGTCCTATCTGACATCAATCTTAGGTTAATAACTCACTCTTTTTTTATTTGTTAACAAGCTACACCCTGATGGTCTTTCCATCTCTCTTCTCCTGTGAGCACCATGATGAGCTTTCCACAGATCCCAGTCAGTCAAGGCCTCCTTGTTGCCACTCTGGTCTTAATGCTCTAGTTATTTCTAAGGTGCCACTATTCGGCCTCAGAAATTTTAAATCCTATTATTTCCATTTTCTCTAGGTAACCACAGATGGCAATCTCAAGTTGTCAGCTGAAGACTATTGAGAACAGCCCTTAACAGAATTTTTCAAAGATTCCTCAAAAGTGCAGTCCTATTTTTTTTTTAAATGGATGAATTGTCATTGGGGCTCTCCCAGGGAACAGGCAGGAGTTTTTCAATTTTACATAAAAAAATTCATTCTAACATGCCCAACTCACAGAGCTTCTAATTCCAATCTTCAATGCTCTATCAAAGAAGTCTGGCTTCTCCACCAAGCTTCAAAGAGCTATGCAAGTATGGCATTGCAATGGGATCCAGGTGTCCTCACTAGAACATTAAATCTTGTGTCATGGAACTATGAACCCATGTCAATAGCTTTCTACTTACCAGCCTTACATTCTTGCACCAAGCCTCAGGCCAATGCCCTCAATATCTCTGCCCACACATATTCCCCCCAGCTCCTGTGTGTACTTTTTACCAAGAGCTTATAATTCTTTGGAAAGTAAACTATTGCCTCCAGGCTTTATCCCTTACATGCACTCAGATATGATTCATATTTAGCCTCCAAGAACTGAAAGAAAAAAGGAGTGCATCATTAATTCTCCAATGTTAAGGCCTTTCTTTTCAGACAAAGAAAACTACTCTTCTTTAGCTCATTGATGGGAGTCACTTCTGTTAACATGCAAATAAAGGCTGCAAAATTCCCTGGTACAACTTATGTCTTCCTTCCAGTTCTATAGTTTCCACTATAATTTTAGGAGTAAGCAAGTTGGTGCTCACAGCTCTTCTTTGCACCTTAACCATCCTCATAATTAAATTCCAGTTCCATTCTCTGGCCACAGGAGATAAGATGACTTTAAATACTATGAAAGCATCTGGTTCTCAGTGTCCTCAGTTGATGTTTGGATAATCTGAGCCTGTGGTTCTCCTTCAACAGCCATATTTCCCTCACATCAGTCAGTTACTAGAGCAATCCAGTATTTCATCTTCTAACTGTTGCAAATTCAATCTACCACAGGTAAGGTAATACCATGTTACCCCAGGAGTTATCATTATTCCCTTATCATCAACATATCGATTCTTCTAAAAGAACTGAATACATGATGTACAGAACTAGAAATGACAGTAATGAAAACAATCTTCATTATAATAAAAATCTCTGAACATCTAACCAGTTTGACTGTTTCTTACTTTTATTAAACAGCCACCTTGTGGTTTACCTCTAATGTGCATTCTATAATTTCACTTTTAAATTATTTTAATGGGATTGAACTGGGAAAAGCACAAGAAAATCATTACTTATTCTTACTGGATGCAGCTATATCAGACAAATTGACAACAAATACAGTAAATCAGATTCTTCTCTGTGCACTTGGCAAGCTCTGCAAAAAAAATGCAAATGAATCTTTTAAATGTTCTTTTTCTTAGTCTGCCTAATGGCACCTAAAATTTGAAAAGCTTATTAGCACAAATTTGAATAACCTTTAAACTGTATTAAGCATACCAAATGTATATTTCTTCATCTCTCCTAAATTAAAAATTTCATCTTATTTGATATTTTTTTCAATATAGAAAAATGTATATTAGAAAAAATATAGTGTCCCATTTGATGTTTGAAGTTTTTATACAATATATTCTAAAAAAAATACCAAATTAGATAGAATGATTAAGATCAGTTGTCATTTTCTTCTTTTATCTGTGTTTTCTATGTTCTTTATGATGAAAATATATTCTGTGAAGCTTAAAAAATATTAAAATTTTGTAACCATATTCAGAATATCAAACAGTTGCTTGAGCCAGATAATGTGTCAAACATGCATTATGTTGTTCTATATCTACCAAATATTTCAACTTAGTCCTCATATTTAACACTATTATAAATATAAACCTTGAGTGAAGACAGTGTCAGCTCAATCAATAAAAGTGATTAAGGACCAAGAACGTGTAAGATGTATTTTCCAGACCCCAACAAAATTATGAAGCGTGAAGGATGTGTCTTACACTGCTACTCTTCCTCCTTTCCATCTCTTTTCACTCTCCACTCTCATTTCCATCACTATGTCAAATGTTCTTAAGCTGCAGAGCCTCTATGACATCAGGGGGAAAAAACTCTCACATATTTGTGATTTCAGCATATAATGTTATTTGTTCTAGGAATATTTACATTGTGAAAATAAATATTAATGATAGAAATAATGAAATTTCAGGCATTGGTATGAAATGTAATTTTTGTTTCTCATCCTGCTGAAACCAATCACATTAGCCCCACATAGCTAAAACCATTTCTCAATTTAGCAGCTCCTCTATAAAAGGGAGATCATCAGTAATAATGTGGTGTGATACCCTCTCTATTAGATAGAGACCATCTAAAGTGTGATTTTGGAATAGTTATCTAGGACTTTCTGAGCCTGACTTTTTGCATCTATAAAAGGGGTATCAAAATCTTCCTTGCAATGCTATTGTGAGAACAGTAATGAGATCCTGTGTGTATGGCATAGTGCCTAGCCAATAAGTAGCTCCTCAGTAATAAAAAAGGTTTTCATTCTGCCTTTCCTCCTGCATTAGTTTGGGGGCTGCCATAACCAACTACCACAATCTGTGTGGCTTTAAACAACAGCAGTTTTTGTCTCACATTTTTTGAGACTAGAGGTCCAAAGTCAAGGTGTCAGAAAAGTTGGTTCCTTCCAGAGGCTCTAAAGGAGAATCTACCCCATCTTTCTGTCCTAAATTCTGCTGGTTGCTGGCCATCTTTGTCATCCCTTGCCTCGCACCTGCATGATTCCACTCTCTGTTTCTGCCATCCCCTGGCATTCTCACTGTGTGCATCTGTGTCTTTACATGGTTTATAATAAGGATATTGGTCACTAGACTAGATTAGTCACTACCCCATCCAATACAACCTCATCTTAATTTGATTATTTCCTCAATGATGTTGTTTCCAAGTAAGATCACATTCACAAATTCCAGAGGTTTGGACTTCACCATATCTTTTGCAGGGGACACAATTGAACCCACAATACCTCCTGTTTATTTAATGACATAAGTGTCTTCCATACTATAACTGAGAGACTAGCCCAAGTAAAGGTAACTGGAGAAGTGATACCCTGTAAACAAGCTTAACCAGAACTGTATAGAAGCAGTTTGATTTGTGATGATTGGGTGCCATCTTTTACTTAATACAGCAAATGTGTACAGTGATATTTTCTCTCATTCAACATTATGTCAGTCCAAGGATATGACTCTTGAAATGGAACACCCAGAAATTTTCTGCATATGAATGTGTTTTACTGCTATTTCCAACTCATTCTTAAATTTGTTTATACCTTCAAATGCTAAAATATCACTTTCCCATTTTGGAAAGAAATTAAACTTCACCAAATTCTCACTATAAGCCACCAAACTTCTGATACTGACTAGAATTTAGGATGAGAAAAACTCACTTCTTACCTAACATTCTTTGGACCTGTTTGAATCTACTATGTGTCTATATTTCCTACTCAAAATAACTGAATGTTAAAAGTCAACTGTTTTACTATCCCTCATTATATTCGTGAAGGTATGGCTACTTGTTTTTTGTGGTCCATCTACTTAAAGAAAGCTGCTTACATAGAAGAATGTCTTCATAAATCTCCAAATCTCATAAATATTTCCATTCTGGACATTATTGTCATTGTTTTGTTAAAAAATTTGCCTCAAGACGATGAAATGTGATTAAGAAATAGTGTAAGTTGGAATAAAATGAAGTTCTTGAATAAATCTTCTAAGTGACATGTTGCTTGCCATTTGTTCTTATAAGTAAGAAGATACACAGTCTCATAAAAATGAAAGGAAAACATGAGGCAGACAAGAAACACATGCCAAATTATAAATGATAGGAGATAGCATAAAATAAAGTTGATTCAAGAAAATTGAACATAAATCTATGGAAGAAGGACAGATTCATCCTTTGGAACCACCTCAGAGTTGAACAAAATAAGATTGTGCTCTTCCAATGCTTCAAACTCTATTATTTTAATGCAAATATGAAATGTATATATAAACTCCACTTGTGTGGTAGTGAGGCAGATAAAGAGCTCTATACTTGAAGTCAAAAGTCCTGCATTAAATCCCAGTTCTGTCTAATTCAATTGCTATAATTTGGAGGGTCACCAATCTCAATGTGCTTTCCTCACCTATGGCTTCACTGGTAAGTTCATGATGTATGCATGTGGTATGACACCTTCTGAACTGTAAAAGGTACTGAAGTGTTGGTATTCCCAATAAGGAAAACATCTCCCAAAGGTAAAACAAAACACCATCAAAGTTTGTCTGGTTTTTTCTTGTCACTTTAGGATCTCAAATGCCCTCATAAAACTGGGAAAGAATGTTATACCAGGACCTACTCTAACAAGACTGTAACAAATCTTTGAGGTAAATTACCAAATATGTCACAGGTCTGGGGTGTGTGTGTGTGTGTGTGTGTGTGTGTGTCCATGCATCTCTGAATATAGCCGAAACCCAGAGGTTCCTGGATTAAAATCCATAAATTTCTCAACTTTCAAAGAGTATATGAAAAAGACTGCCCCCACGCTTATCTAAGAAATGGCACTGAATACAATCTATCAGTTTAAAGCAGATAGCATCTTAAGGTGCATTCATATATTTGGAAAAGAAATAGATTAAGTAATGCCTTCAAAAATTGATGCTGTGAGGACTAATGATTGGTTCAGTGGTAGACAGCATACCTTGTATGCATGAGACCCTGAGTTCAATCTGTCACACAAACACACACACACACACACACACACACACACAAAGATGCTATTATACAAGAAAGAAAATGCTTCTTCGAGAAAGGAAGAAAATCAATACTCTACATATAGAC
Organism: Marmota marmota marmota; assembly: GCF_001458135.2. Classification (NCBI taxonomy): domain Eukaryota; kingdom Metazoa; phylum Chordata; class Mammalia; order Rodentia; family Sciuridae; genus Marmota; species Marmota marmota. The sequence continues at coordinate 4,579,510 of NW_026000005.1, forward strand.
AGTAGTTGGGTAGCCAAAATACTAAATTGAGCCCCTGTTGACCCTCAACTTGTATAAATTCATTCCATTTGTTTGTGGTGACAGCCTGTGAATATGATATTTTACTCCAGTGGTTGTACATTACATGGCAAAAATAATTTTTCAGAGTTTTCAAGGTCCCAGTTAACTTTTAGTCATTAACTTTTAGTCATGAGTGGTCCTGACCTCATCAGGTGAAAGCAAGAGTTTTCTCTGGTTAGCTTAGGAGAGAGAGGGAAATAGCCATGTTGCAAACTGTCTATAGAGAGAGATAGTCTCTGATTGCTTAGAGTGCTGCCCAAGACAACTAGCAAGAGAACAAGGACTTTAAGAGATTCTCTTTGTACTAATAGGAAACAAAAAATATAAGGTACCTAAAAATAAAGTTATCAAAGGATTAGTGAAACATTATAAAACTTTATGAAAATACACTAAAAAGTACTAAACATATACACAAAAATCACTTTTTGCCCAATTTGTCTATAAAATTGATGCAATTCCAGCCCAAAATCTAAAGAATATTTTTTGAGTTTAACAAACTGATTCTAAATTTTATATGAAAAATCAAAAGTCCACAAATAACCAGAAACATTTTGAAAAAAATATATACAAAAAAATTAACTGGGGTGGGGGATGCTTACTGGCCCAATACCAAGGCTTATTAAATAGTGGAAATGACTTCAGAAGTAGATAAAACAGAATAGAATAGAAAACCAGGGACTGTGCATGTTTTGGAAAGTATAATATTTCACAGAAAGGAAATGTTTGGGGTTAAAGTATGTAAAACAATGTTGGTTATCCATATGGAAAAAAAAATCTATTCCAAAATAATTAAAATCATGCATACTAAAAGCAAAATTTTGAAACTTGTTAGAAAATATAGGTAACCTGAAGAAAATATAAAACTTTCAATCAAACAAGATCTCCATGAAATAAAATAAACAATAAAGAAGATAACTCATTGGAATTTAAAACTTTTAAGCATTAAAGTTCCTCATTTGAAAAAGTGAAAAGACCAAATACAGTCAGAGAAAACTTATCCTCAGTGCTCTTCAATGGCAAAGGATCATTATTGAAAATATACAAGGAAAAATTAATAAGATAAACAGCTCAACAGGAAAATGAATAAAAATTTGAGAAAAGTACTTGATTTCACTAGTAATGAGGGAAACACTAATGAAAGCTACATCTTTTCATATCCATCACATGAATATGAATAAAAATTTAGAAATTAGCAGGTGCAGGGACATGCACCTGCAATCCCAGATACTTGGGAAGTTGAAGCTAGAGGATCACAAGTTCAAGCCCAGCCTGAGCAACAACATAGCAAGAATTCCACCTCAAAAAATAATTACAATAATTTGGAAACTCAACAAAGACATCAAGTAATTGTGTTGGTGAAAGAGCAATTGGGCAATATCTGAAAAAGTTGAAGAAGCACAGATTTTCTAACTCAGCAATTCTACTACAGAAATTTTTGCAAATATGCCCCAGGAGTCAGATACAAGCACTTCTTATAGAAGCAAAGATTTTGGATACAATCTAAATGTCCATCAATGACAAGATATGTAAACTATGGCTCATTTGTACTTTGGAAAGCCACATGGCTATGAAATAAGTAACATCAAACCACAGGTATTAATATTAAAAACCTCACAGTGGAAAAAGAATAGAAGAAGTCTACTAACATTTATATGAAGTTTTAAAACACCACTGTATTGTTTAGGAATTAATATGCATGTAAGAAGAAGAGTCAAGATGGCAAAAGCGAGAAAGTCACTTTCCTGGCTGCCCCATGGTGTGAAATCAAGAAATCAGATAGGCAGCTTCTCAATAAGGTGGGTGGGGAAAAAAAGAAGAAACTTCACTGGGAATTAATACTAGACATTCAAAAACAGTTGGAGACTTGGGATATTGGATATAATAAAATAAGAAAGAAATCCCCCACTGCCATCACCACCAGCGCCATCTGGAGTAGTTCTCCCATGAGATAAGTGGAGGGATAAGGGAATTAAAGGAATCTACATTTTTAGGAGGCCTGTGACTTGTGTGGGTATGGAGAGATAAGAGATCAAACATTGCCTGACTAAGCTGAAAGGTATGCTGCACAGTATCCTTGTGCAAGAAAGAAGCTGCAACTCTCCCAGCTGCCATGGAGGACAGAAGAAAGAGTGATTTTGCAGCCATGCTGTGGGGGCCAGCAGCTGTGAGATTCCTGGCAAACCTGAGCTGAGCTTGAAATACAGGTCTGGCAAACCCGCATTGTACAACATAGAGCATGCCTAAGTCACCAGGAGAAAATCAGACATGAGGAGGGGTTTATAGAAGAGAATAGAGGTCTTAGAAACATACCCAACTTCCTAAGACCCTTGAGTCTGGCATCTCACAGGACCAGATGCGGAGAATGTGGCCAGCCTGGAATTTGACAGGGTCAGAGCAGTAATGGAGTGACTGAGTCTGGAGACTGAATCAGAAGAACAAAAACATGAGGTCTGCAGATAACAGAAGGGACAAAGAATTGGCACCTCCATTGAAAAAGTGTATCCCAGCAGAAATTCTTGGAGTATAGTCCTCAGAGTGGACCAACAACTACTGGGTCCTGGAGGTGCCCTGATTTAATATCTTCAGATCAATTGCCATTCAACAAAGTACCTAGAGCCTACCTAGGCCTAAACCCCACCTCCAGGAGCTCTACCAATAGGACCTCCTATCAGACTTTAGTGATTCCACCCTGAAGGTGGAGCAGACATCGCACTCTAGTCCACCCCAATTAACACTGCTGAGAAAGGAAGCCAGGGAACTTTTTGAACTCCAACAGAAACATTTCTTTAACTTTTCATGAAGAACTTATCTTTTTTTCTTTTCTATGTTTAATTGTGAGCTCAATGGTTCATGGACACTTACACATATACATATTTGTCTTCTTTCTCATTTCTATCATTTTTTGAAGGCAGATAATTTTCATGGCTCAGCCTTGAGGGCTAGGATGTTTGATGAGTATATTTCAGTTTTGTTCTTGCATTCATTTTTTTAAATTTTCTTATATATATTTTTCTCTCACTTATCTGTTTCCCTTGATTCTCTTTCCTTCTGCTAACAGCCAAACTGTTAATGTTCTTTCTTTCACCCTTCCTTTAATTTTTTACTTCTACTTTCTCTTCTTCTCCCTCATAATCATTATATCCTACATCTCTTTTGCTCTTTTCCTGTTCATCCTTCAGATTGTTAAACCATTTTGCAAACTTGCTATCTTTAGTGTAGGCAATAACTGATCACATCATTTCTGTTTATTTTGACAATTAACATTGTAGAGGTCAAAGTAGGAACTATTTGGTTTAATGCTGCATATTTTTTTGCATTAGTTATTGTTACCTTTGCCTACCTCTAAACTTCGAGGTACTGGAAACCTTCAGGGACATTATAAGTCTACAGGATAGAAAATCTACTGTTTCAGATTCATACTATTTGATGGGTAGACACACAAACAATGTGAAAAACCAAAGGGGGAAAAAAACACCTAAACAAACCAAGATACTTCAACAAGAGATTCTATCAACACCACAGTGGAAGATATGTCAGAGAAGGAGTTTAGAAAGCTCATACATAAACTAATCTGTGACATAAAAGACAATGTGAGGAGTAATATTAAAGATAAAATACAGGAAGTGAAATATCACTTCACTAAAGAGCTAGAGATTCTGAAAAAAAAGAAATCAAGCAGAATTCCTTGAAAGGAAGGTATCAATAAACCAAATTAAAAATTCAATGAAAAGCATCACCACCAGATTAGACCACTTGGAAGACAGAGTTTCCGGCAATGAAAATAAAATATATAATCTTAAAAATAAAGTTTACCATGGAGAAAAGTTGTTAAGAGACCACAAACAGAACTTCCAAGAAATAACATGAAAAGCCAAATTTAAGATTTATTGGGATAGATGAAGGCTTGAAGATACAAACCAAAGGAATTCAGAATCTGCTTAATTAAATAATATCATAAAATTTCCCAAACCCTAAGTACGAAATGGAAAATCAAATACAGGAGGCTTACAAGACTACAAATATACAAAATTACAACAAACCTATATGAAAGCACATTATTATGAAAATGACCAGCCTAAAGAATAAGAATAGACTTTTAAAGGCTGCTAGAGAAAAATTACAGGTCACATTGGTTTAGAGAAATCAGTTCTCAGCTGATTTCTCCACCCAGACCCTCAAAGCTAGGAGTTATTGGAATAATATATACCAAGCTTTGAAAGACAATGGATGCCAGCCAAGAATACTACACTCAGGAAAACTAAGCTTCAGAATTGATAAGAAAACCCACTCATGATAAACAAAAGTTAAAAGAATTCACAGTAAGAAAACCTACAATATAAAACATTCTCAATAAAATATTTCATAAAGAAGAAATGAAAAATAAAAGTGAAAACCAGCACAGGGAGGAAGTATACTGGAAGAATAGTCAATCAAAGGAGAAAGTAACCAAATTAAAAATCAGAAATAAATCAAAATGACAGGACATAAAAATCATTTCTCAATAATAAGATTTTGGTGCTGCATAATACTCCATTGTGTATAAATGTCACATTTTTTTTTTATCCATTCATCTATTGAAGGGCATCTAGGTTGATTCCAGAGTCTAGCTATTGTGAATTGTGCTGCTATGATCATTGATGTGGCAGTATCCCTATAGTATGCTCTTTTAAGGTCCTCAGGGAATAGACCAAGAAGGGCGATAGCTGGGTCAAATGGTGGTTCCATTCCCAGCTTTCCCAGGAATCTCCATACTGCTTTCCATATTGGCCGCACCAATTTGCAGTCCCACCAGCAATATACAAGTGTACCCTTTTCCCCACATCCTCGCCAGCACTTATTGTTGTTTGACTTCATAATGGCTGCCAATCTTACTGGAGTGAGATGGTATCTTAGTGTGGTTTTGATTTGCATTTCTCTGACTGCTAGAGATGGTGAGCATTTTTTCATGTACTTATTGATTGATTGTATGTCCTCCTCTGAGAAGTGTCTGTTCAGGTCCTTGGCCCATTTGTTGATAGGGTTATTTGTTATCTTATTGTTTAATTTTTTGAGTTCTTTGTATATTCTGGATATTAGGGCTCTATCTGAAGTGTGAGGAGTAAAAATTTGTTCCCAGGATGTAGGTTCCCTATTTACCTCTCTTATTGTTTATTACGCAGCACTAAAAAATGACAAAATCATGGAATTTGCAGGGAAATGGATGGCATTAGAGCAGATTATGCTAAGTGAAGCTAGCCAATCCTTAAAAATCAAATGCCAAATGTCTTCTTTGATATAAAGAGATCAAGTAAGAACAGAACAGGGAGGAAGAGCATGAGGAAAAGATTAACATTAAACAGAGACGAGTAGGGGGAGAGAAAGGGAGAGAGAAGGGAAACTGTATGGAAATGGAAGGAGATCCTCATTGTTACACAAAATTACATATAAGAGTTTGTAAGGGGAAAGGGGAAAAAAAACAAGGGAGAGAATTGAATAACAGCAGATGGGGTAGAGAGGGAAGATGAGAGGGAAGGGGAGGGGGGATAGTAGGGGATAGGAAAGGTAGCAGAATACAACAGTCACTAATATGGCATTATGTAAAAATGTGGATGTGTAACCGATGTGATTCTGCAACTTGTATTTGGGGTAAAAATGGGAGTTCATAACCCACTTGAATCAAATGCATGAAAGATGATATGTCATGAGCTTTGTAATGTTTTGAACAACCAATAAAAAAAAGAAGTGAATAAATTTGTTTTAACATTAAAAAAAATAAGAAGAAGAAGAAGAAAAAGAAGAAGAAGAAGAAGATTTTGAGTGTAAATGACCTAAACCCAAATCAATCAGAAGACACAGACTGGTGGATTGGGTTAAAAAAACAAGACCTAACAATATGTTGTCTCCAGGAGACTCACCTCATAGGCAAAGACATCCACAATCTGGAGATGAAAGAATAGAAAAAACCATATCATACACATGGATCTCATAGACAAGCAGGGGTTTCCATCCTCATATCAGATAAAGTGGATGTCAAACCAAAGTTAATCAGAAGAGACAAAGAAGGTAATTTCATATTGCTTAAAGGAATTAATTATACAAGAAATAACAATCATAAATATTTATACCCCAAACAATGGCAAATCTATGTGCATCAAACAAACCTTTCTCAATTTCAAGAATCTAATAGACCACAACACAGTCATGCTGGGTGACTCTAACATGCCCCTCTAATCACTATATAAATCTTACATACAAAAACTAAATAAAAAAAGTTATAGAACTAAAAAGTACAATTAATAATTTGGACTTAACAGACATACATAGATTATTACAACCATCAATGACTGAATATACTTTCTTCTCAGCAGGGCACAGATCATTTTCTAAAACAATCTGTATCTTAGGCCACAAAGCAACTCTTGGCAAACAAAAAAAAAAATAGAGATAATACCTTGATTTCTATCAGATCATAATGAAATGAAATTAGAAATAAATGATAAAATAAAAAATAGAAGATACTCTAACATAGAAATTAAATAATACTCTACTGATTGATGAATGCATAGCAGAAGAAATAAGGGGAAAATATCCCATTCCCAATAGCTTCAAAAAAAATAAAATAAAATAAAACATTTGGAAATCAATCTAACAAAAGAGGTGAAAGATCTCTACAGTGAAAACCACAGATCACAAAAGAAAGAAATTGAAGAACACTTTAGAAGATAGAAAGATCTCCCAAGTTCTTGGATAGGCAGAATTAATATTGTCAAAATGACCATATTACCAAAAGTGCTATACAGATTTAATGCAAATCCTATTAAAATCCAATGGCATTATTCATAGAAATAGAAAATGCAGTCATGAAATTCATTTGGAAAAATAAGAAACCCATAATAGCCAAAGCAATTCTCAGTGAGAAAAGTTAATCTGGAGGCATCTCAATACAAGACCTTAAGTATACTACAGAGGTATAGTGACAAAACGAGCATTGTATTGGCACCAAAACAGGCATGAAGACCAATTAAAAAGAATTGACACACAGAGACAAACCCACATAAATTCAGTTATCTCATACTAGGTAAAGGTCCCATAAACATTCATTAGAGAAAAGATAGCCTCTTCAACAAATTGTGCTGAAAAAACTGGAAATCCATAAATAGCAGAATAAAATTTAATGCCTATATTTCTCCTTTTAGTCTTGGTAAGAACATGGTCATTTACTCAGTGATAAATTACTGCAGGTCAAAATATTCTGATTACCTTTATGATAGTCAGAACCTGCTACCCTTTATAGCAAAAATTTCGTATCACCTTATTTTGGCAGTTAAGTGTTGCCACTTGACCTCAAATCTTCCAAGGTTCCATTATCCCTACTAAGATCAGGGAACTCATCACTATATGGCTTACAGAGCAGACCCACTGCAGTACATTCAAGGATGTGAGTATGCCCCCTCACTGAAGTATTTAATCAGTAGTTTCTACAGGAGTGTCCTTTAGGTCTTCTCAGAAAATAGAGTTGTGGGCTGATAACACAGAGACTCCATAACAAACCTAACCTGACATTCCTGCTCCAAGACTTTGGATCTCCAAATTTTAAAATTTTTTCATATACATTAGGAAGAGAATTGAGGATATTCTGTCATAGGGAGGATTAGAAATGCTATATCTGGAAAAGAGATAACAATATCAGTATTTAACTATTAAAGACTGCATATTATAATCTGCATATTTAATTATTAAAGACTACATATTATAATCCAACTGAGAGTTTTATAAAAAATATCTTTCTTCCATATAAAAATTAAAGCCTGGGTGTCCAAAATAGGGTTTTATGAGAAGCCATAGTATAAAGAAGACAAAGCAAATCCCACCAGAGAGAAAGTAAAATTTAGACTCTGCTGAGGGAAAAGAGTTGGGGATTTAGTCACAGCAGTGAAAAGACCTGACCAACACATTATTGTGGAGAAAAAGTTTATTTGGGGGCTCACAGTTTCAGAGGTCTCAATGTATAGACAGCTGACTTCATTCCTCTGGGCTCAAGGTGAGGCTGAACATCATGGCAGAAGAATGTAGCAGAGGGAAGTGGCTCACATGATGATCAGAAAGCAGAGAGAGAAAGACTCCGCTTGCCAGATACAAAACATATACCCAAAGTCATGCCCCAATGCCCACCTCCTCCAGCCACACCCTACCAGCCTTCAGTTACTGCTGTTAATTCCTAAAGGGGATTAATTCACTGATTGGGTTAAGACTTTCACAACCCAATCATTTCTCCTCTGAACCTTCTTGCATTGTCTCCCATGTGAACTTTTGGGGGGCACCTCACATCCAAACCATAACAGTAAATAAGAGTGACAGGAGTTAACCCCTTATTTGTTACAAATGACTTGTGGTTACTGAGTGTCAAGAGATCTGGGGACTGCAGTGGTGCTGAAAGAATGCTGAACAACTAGAGGCCTTGAGGCAACACGGGAGATAGTAGCAGGCACATCATAACTGGAGACGAAATGGAGGAGCCAGGGACTTACCCATCAGTCAAAAGTCAAGGTAGTATAAACATACCTCAGCAGGTCTAGATCAGACCAATTGACTTAGCTTCAGTGGTGACCTGGTATGAGACAGAAAAGAGCAAAGTCCAGCTGAATAAGGAAGCACTATGAGAAATGTAAGGCACATGCACAAAACTGGACCCTCTGGAAATGAACAAAGGAAAGTAGAAGTCTTTGATGAAGAGAAAGTCAGACTTTCAGGAAGTTTGAACTTTTAATTAATTGATAATTTCCCCCCAAAGAGGCACTCTAGACTAAAGAGACTAAATAACCTTTACTAAAGGTTAATGATTAAGATTAAGCATCCTGATCTTCCTCCCTCTCCAGACCCTCTATTCACACGGGACTCCAAAAAAAAAAAAAAAAAAAGATTGTTTCTCAAAACAGAAGGATATTGCTTGTCTTGGCCCTTTTTTTTTCTAAAACTGGTCTTGGGTTTTATTTTAAGCCATACCACCTTTTGACAAATATCACCAAATAGAAGTTCTTGAATTTTTGGTCTATAATTTTACTGTACAAAAAAAAAAATTGTTTTCTATCTTTAATATCTTCGCTGACTTCACCTGGTGTGTGGATCTTACTATTATGGTTAGAAATGAGGTGTCCCCAAAAAAATCATGTGTGAGACAATGCAAGAATTTTCAGAGGTGAAATGATTGGCCTTAACCTAATAAATAGCTTACTCCGCTGATGGATTAACTGGGTGGTAACTGTAGGTATATAGGATATGGATGGAGAAATCAGGCCACAGGGGCATGCCTTTGAGTTTTATTTTGTCCTTGATGAGTGAAGTTCTCTCTGCTTCCCTGTTGCCATCTCCTCAACTGCTTTCCTCCACCATGTCCTTCTGCCATAATGTTCAGCTTTATCTCAGGTCCACAGCAATGGAGTTGGCCATCTATGGACTGAGACCTCTGAAACTATGAGTGGCAGATGAAGATTTCCTCCTCTACATTGTTCTTGTCAGTCCTTTTTGGAAACAGCAATGAAAACACTTTCCTTAAAACAACAACCATAACCAGACTACATTTTTTCCTAGTAAGCATGTTGTTTCTCTTTTGACTTTGGTCAAGGATTTTGCATGAACTACCCCCACAGTCATATTTTCTTCCTTTAATTCTTTGTATTTTAAACCCTTTATATTTTAAATTCTGTTTCCACAGTTCTCAACTACATTATCACAGATGGTTTCCACATTCCTGTCTCTTTTAATCCACCTCTTCCACCACAATAAAATTAATCATCCTATAAGATCCATCTTACATTTAACTCTTCTATGTAATATATATAACATATTTCTATATGTAATATATATACATACACACACACATGCATGTTACACACACAAAGTCTTTTTCAATTTTTCTCAGCTGAACTATTTTAACAATATTTAAAGAAATAGTGTTTCTCAATCCTGGTCACCCATTAAAGTCAACTAGAAACCTTTAAAAACAGATTCCTGAGTTCTACAATAAGTGCAGATAAACCAGAATCTCTCCAGGTGGGGCCCAGCTGTCAACATATTTTAGAATTTCGCTAAGGATTGTAATGTGCAGCCAAAGTTGAGCATCACTGATCTAGAACTAGATGAAATCAAATTTGGGATACATTGTCCTAAGCCTAGGGCAATGTTGCATCACAATCCCTGGGGAGAATGAAGTGGGTAACCTGCTAATATTCCTGGGCTTGAAACCTAATGAATTAAAACCTCTGATGAAGGGTGCTGAGAATTTCTATTTTTAGCAAACTCTCCAGGCATTCTTATTTAGCTAAAATGGTCTTGGTTTGATAATCAGCACTTGGAAACAAACTTAGCAATCCCTGTTTCTCAATTTTTAGTGTTCATATGAACCACCTGAGTAATCTTGTTGAAAGGCAGGTTTTAATTCAGTAGATTTGTGGTGAAACCTGAGATTCTAACAAGTCCCCAGGAGATGGATATGCTGCTAGTCTATTAGCCAGCATTCAAACTGTGCAGACCCCTTTTTTCAAGTAGCTACATTTTTGCAGTCTTCCTTACTACCATCATTTGATCTGGTTGTTGTGGCATTCTAGAATTCTCTTTGTATTTAGTGACATACACCACACAACCTCTGCCTACTAAATTTCTCCTATAAATTGCTGTAACATGGGAGATCCAAGATGGAGGGCCAGAGGGAGGCAGCATTCTGTGTCGCTTTGTGACCTGGGACTCAAGAAGTGAGAATACTGCTTCTCTGCAAGCGATATTCCTGCTTCTGCACAGGAATCATGGCCTCTGTGCCCATGCAGGGTTCCAGGCCTCAGCATCAGAGTAGGTCTCCCAACTACTCGCCCATGTAGTACTACTGGGTAGCCAAGTGGAACCATCGGCATCAACACCAGCTCAAGACTTTCAGCCATCCACCCAAGCAGAAATCGAAGACACAGCTCCCATGAAAGACACCTGGCAGCTACCCATATGCAGGATCTCCAGCTGCCACTTCTGTGTGGGCCCCCATCAACCAATGTGGGGCTCCCCTGGTCACCTCAATCTTGGGACTCTGCAGCAATGGAGATAGTCCCCCATGCGCTGTAACCTGCCTGCACCAGGGAACTTCACACAGGCTCTGAACACAGCCACAGCCACACACTGCACACCACAGACCCAGTCTCTGAACTCATTGGGTCACCTTCATCACCATCTTTACTGGGAGCAACTCCCAGTTTGGAACTCCAGCCAGCCAGGTACCCAATTTCTAACTCCCCCTCTCCCCAGCAGCCACTACCCTGGCACAGTGACTGCCCAATAAAAAAAAAAAAAAACAGCTTTCAGCAGGGCAGGTGCGAAGCATGCCCAAAACACCATACACAAGAGCCCTGGAGAGAAAAGTCCCTCATTAGGAAGCAGTATGGGAGAGGGTGCATGTGATACAGTTTAGAGACTAACAGAGTCCAGGAACTGGGAGGTTTTTAGGCAAAATAAGGAGATAATACCAAATGCTCACATCACAGGAATGGGCCCAAAAAGAGATTCCTGGGTGCAGTCTCCCTTCTGGACAACAGGTGTCACATCCTACTTCCAGATGCCCTCCAACCAGGACTAACCCTCCCTCCCTGGTTACCTTCACCATCCTGAGGGCAGAGATACCAGTTAACAACAGACAATCCCACCTATTGGATGAGAGGGGAAGCAGGAAAGATACTCATCTCCAACAAAAACAACCCTCATTTTTCCTTCAAGATTTTTTTTCTTTTTTTCTTTCTTCTCCCTATCTATTCTCCACCCTCACATCCACAACATATGTGAAAGCAAGTACTTTACATGGATTAGGATATTGAGGACTGAGACAAGTGAATAGTATATTACAGTTGTGTTGTAAATTCTTTTTTCTTTTTTTGTATATTTCTTTTTCCCCCAATTTTTACTATTTTAATATTTTTTATTTTTCTTAAAAATATATGTGTTTGTTTCATGTACTCTACTATCCTCTCACTTACTTGTCCACCCAAAATTACTTTCTATTCTCCTGCTAATAACCTTCTTCTTCAGATTTCTCTTTCACGCTTCCTAAGTCATAAAAACTCTATATCCACACCTCCTACCTCCTCAGCATATCTTCCTACACCTTACCCCAGTTCTTTGTCCACCATCAGAAACTTTTACAAACCTACTGATTATATTATAGATAATAATTAAATTCACCATTTCTGTAATTGTGGCCAAACTGTAAACTTCTATTAGCAACTATTTGTTTTTAGACGGTATATTGTTTATATCGGGGTCGTTAACATTGCCCTACTCCTCAAAGGAGAGGTATTGGAACCCTACAGGGGCACCATAAGCTTATAGGGTAAAAACAGTAACACCTCAGATCCACAGTGCTAGAAGGAAAAACAAACAAACAACATGAAAAGACAAGGGAAGAAAGTGCCCCAAACAAATCAAGAAACCACATTATTAGAATCTATAACCAGCAGAGCAGATGAAATTACAGAGAAGGAGTTCAGGATGTACATAATTAAAATGTTCTGTGAATTAAAGGATGATATCAGGGAGCAAATACAGGCAGCAAAAGATCATTTTGACAAAGAGCTACATAAACAAATACAGGAAGCAAAGGATTACTTCAATAGGGAGATAGAGGTTCTAAAAAAAAAAAAAACAGAAATCCTTGAAATGAAAGAAACAATAAACCAATTTAAAAGCTCAATTTAAAGCATCACCAACAGATTACACCACTTGGAAAACAATGAAGACAAAATATATAATCTTGAAAATAATGTAGACCACACAGTGAAAATGGAAAGAAATAAAAAGAACAAATTTAAGAGTTATTAGGATAGAGGAAGGCATAGAGGTCCAAACCAAAGGAATGAACAATCTATTCAATGAAATAATATCAGAACATTTTTCAAACATGAAGTACAAATTGGAAAACCAAATTCAAGAGGCTTACAGGGCACCAAATGTACAAAATCACAACAGATCCACACCAAGGCACATTATAATGGAAATGCCTAACATACAGAATAAGGAGAGAATATTAGAAGCCACAAGAGAAAGAAATCAGATTACATATAGGGGAAAACCAATGAGGTTATTTGCAGATTTTTCAACACAGATCCTGAAAGCTAGAAGATCCTAGAACAACATATACCAAGCTTTAAAAAGAAAATGGGATGCCAACCAAGAATCTTGTATCCAGCAAAATTAAGCTTTAGATTTGAGAATAAAATAAAAATTTTCCATGATAAACAAAAGTTAAAAGAATTTTCAGCTACAAAACCTGCACTACAGAACATTCTTGGTAAAATGAAAAACAATAATGAAAATCAGAAGAGGGAGGTATTACACTAAAGGAAAAACTAATCAAAGGAGAAACCAAGTCAAGTTAAATACTAAAAATAAACAAAAATGGCTGAGAATACAAATCATGTCTCAATAATAACCCCGAATGTTAATGGCCTAAACTCACCAATCAAAAGACATAAGCTATCTGATTGGATAAAAAAAATAAGACCCAACAATATACTGCCTCCAAGAGACTCATCTCATAGGAAAAGACATCCACAGACTGAAGGTGAAAGGTTGGGAAAAATTATACCACTTATATGACTGCAGAAGCAAGCAGGGGTTTCCATCCTCGTATAAGATAAAATAGTCTTTAAGCTAAAGTTAATCAAAAAGGACAAAGGAGGACATTTAATACTGCTCAAGGGAACCATACACCAACAAGACATAATAATTATAAATATATATACCTCAAACAATGGAGCCTCTATGCTTATCAAACAAACTCTTCTCAAGTTCAAGAGTCAAATTGACCACAATACAATAATTCTGGGTGACTTTAACATACTCCTTTCACCACTGGATAGATCTTCCAAACCAGCTAAAAAAGAACTATAGAACTCAATAATACAATCAATAAGTTAGAATTAACTGACATATATAGAATGTTTCATCCTTCAATGAGTGAATATATTTTCTTCTCAGCAGCACATGGATTCTTCTCTAAAATAGACCATATATTAGGACACAAAGCAACTCTAAACAAATACAAAAAATGTAGAGACACTATTCTGCATTCTATCAGATCTCAGGGACATTATGAAGGCACTACTAAGAGGAAAGTTCATTGCATGGAGATTATTCCTTAAAAGAAGAAAAAGTCAACAAATAAATGAATTATATTACATCTAAAAGCCCTAGAAAAGAAGAACAAATCAACACCAAAAGCAATAGAAGACAGGAAATAATTAAAATCAGAGCTGAAATCAATGAAATTGAAACAAAAGAAACAATTTAAAAATTGACAAAATAAAAAGTTGGTTCTTCAAAAAATAAATAAAATTGATAAACTCTTAGCCATACTAACAAAGAGAAGGAGAGAGAAAACTCAAATTACTAACATGCATGATGAAAAAGGAAATATCAAAACAGACACTACAGAAATATAAAAGATAATTAGAAATTATTTTGAAAGCTTGTACTCCAATAAAATAGAGAATATTGAAGGCACTGACAAATTTCGAGAGTCATACGATTAGCCCAAATTAAATCAGGGTGATATACACAATTTAAACAGATCAATTTCAAGCAATAAAATAAAAGATGCCATCAGAAGCCTACCAACCAAGATGCCAGATGGACACACAGCTGAGTCCTACAAGACCTATAAAAGAAGAACTAATATTTATACTCTTAAAATTATTTTATGAAACAGAAAAATTGGGAGCACTTCCAAACTCATTCTATGAGGCAATATAAACCTGATTCCAAAACCAGGCAAATACACACTAAAGACAGAAATCTTCAGACTAATATCTCCAATGCAAAAATTTTCAATAAAATTCCAGAAAATTGAATTTAAAAAAAAAAATATTAAAAAGATAGAGCACCATGATCAAGTGGGGTTTATCCCAGGGATGCAAGGTTGGTTCAACATACAGAAATCAATAAATGTAATTCATCACATCAATAGACTTAAAATAAGAATCATATGATCATCTCAATAGACACAGAGAAAGCATTCAACAAAATACAGCACCCCTTCATGTTCAAAACACTAGAAAAACTAGGGATAACAGGAACAAATCTCAACATCATAAAAGCTAAATATGCTAAGCCACAGGCCTACATCATTCTAAATGGAGAAAAATTTAAAGCATTCCCTCTAAAAACTGGAACAAGACAGGGATGCCCTCTTTCACCACTTCTATTTAACATAGTTCTTGAAACACTGTCCTGAGCAATTAGAGAGACAAAAGAAATTAAAGGGACATGAATAAGAAAAGAAGAACTCAAACTAGCACTATTTGTCAATGATATAATTCTATACCTAGAAGACCCAAAAATTCTACCAGAAAACTTGTAGAACTAGTAAATTAATTAAGCAAGGTAGCAGGATACAAAATCAACACCCATAAATAAAAGGCATTTCTGTATATCAGTGACAAATCTTCTGAAAGAGAAATGAGAAAAACTACCCCATTTACAATAGCCTCAAAAAAATAAAATAAAATAATTGGGAATCAACATAATGAAAGAGATAAAGACCTCTACAATGAAAACTACAGAACACTAAAGAAAGAAATTAAAGAAGACCTTAGAAGATGAAAAGATCTCCCTTCTTCTTGGATAGGCAGAATTAATATTGTCAAAATTACCATACTACAAAAGCAGTATACAACTTTAATGCAATTCAAATCAAAATCCCAATGGTATTCCTCATAGCAGTAGATAAAGCACTTATGAAATTCATCTGGAAAAAAATAAGAGACCCAGAATAGTAAAGCAACCTTAGCAAGAAGAGTCAAGCAGGTGGCATCACTATATCAGACCTTAAACTATACTACAGAGCAATAGTAACAAAAACAGCATGATATTGGCACAAAATAAACTTGTAGACCAATGGTACAGAATAGAGGACATAGACACTAACCCACATAATTACAGTTATATTAGATAGTTATCTTATATTAGTGCCAAAAATGTACACTGAAGAAAAGATAGCCTCTTCAACAAATGGTGGTAGGAAAACTGGAAATCCATATGCAATGAAATGAAATTAAACCCCTATCTCTAACCATGCACAAAACTCAACTCAAAGTGGATCAAGGACCTAGGAATTAAACCTGAGACATTGTGTCTAATGGAAGAAAAAGTAGGCCCAAATCTCCATCAAGTCTGATTAGGCCCCAACTTCCTTAATAAGATTCATATAGCACAAGTATTAAAACCAATAATAATTCGATCGGGAAGATGGCGGCGAGGGGAGTGCATTGCCCCCGTGTGCTGCGTCACGGTGTGGGAGTATGACAAGTCAGGACGGCTAAAGGCTATCTTGTTAGGAATTTCCAGCAATAGTGGGGTGCTCCGGAACCTGGAGGAAGGATTTCCATCGCACGAGGATCGGCTACGGGGACTCAAACGCGAGAGGTTTGTCGCACGGAGGGTAACACTGCTTATTCAGCAAATCGCCCCGCGGCTAGAGTCTGCAGCGCGCGCTGGGAAACGAGGAGATAGCGACGCAGGGATACAGCGCTGCAGTTTCTGCCAGCCGTGCAAGCATCGTACTCAGGGCTGAATTCTGGGTTCAAGACGGGAGAAGGAAGCGGTCCATCTCGGTTCTCCACACCGGTCAGACCACAGAGGAGGCCAGCGGCCACCATGTTGGAGAGCTGACGTCACCATCCCTGTTTTCGACTGACAGCAGCTCATTCAGCCATAGAACAGGTAATTTCAGGCTGCCATTCGCCTGCGGCTTGCGGACAGATTGCTCGGGCTCAGTGCCTGGGTGCTTCTTAGAGCCTGCTCTTATCGGAGCGAGCACCGAGGGCGGGGCGGCCGAGTTCCGGCTCCCGGAACTGCCCTAGCCCAGGGCTGGGGAGCCTGCAGAGGCTGCTTCTTGGAGCCTGCTCTTATCAGAGCATACACCGAGCACGGAGCGGCTGAGTTCCAGC
>NW_026000005.1:4602568-4674813 GCF_001458135.2 Marmota marmota marmota
GCCCCGCGCTCGGCGTTCGCTCCGATAGGCTCAGGTTCTTAGAAGCACCCAGGCGCAGAACCCTAGCAGTCTGTTTGCAAGCCACAGGCGAATTGTAGCCTGGAATTACCTGATCTATGGCTGAATGAGTTGCGGTCAGTCGAAAACAGGGGACGTGACGTCAGTTTACCAAGATGGTGGCTGCTGGCCTCCTCTGTGGACTGACCGGTGTGTAGAGCCGAGAAGGACCGCTTCCTTCCCCCGTCTGGAACCCAGAATTCAGCCCTGAGTACGGTGCTTGCGCGGCTGGCAGAAACTGCAGCGCTGTAACCCTGCGTCTCTATCCCAGCGCACACTGCAGACTTTCGCCGCGGGGCGATTTGCTGAATAAGCAGTTACCCTCCGTGCGACAAACCTCTCGCGTTTGAGTCCCCGTAGCCGATCCTCTCCTTGTAATTCTTCTTGGCCCATGGATTATTTAGATGTAACAGTGGAGTAAACTAGTACTTTCCTCAAAGAGTTGCTCTGTACAGCAGGGACATTTGTCTTTGCAGAAGTGAAGTGCTTTCAAACAGTGCCTGATATAATACTTGCTGTATTTTTGGTTTTCCTCATTCTACTTTAAGGAGGAACCTCAATTTTCTTTTACCTCTGCTACTATAAACACTGTCTGTACTTTCATACTCCTTTGTGACTACCAGTGTAAAAATCAGAATGCTTCCAGGGCTTGAACTTTCTCATATTGTTAAAATGCAATCTCTTGCTTTGATTTACGAGTCTTTGGATGAGAATCACTGTTTGTCTTTGTCAACTTCTGCTTGCTTTAGAAGCCATGTGCCTTTTAGTATTGTGTGGCCAGAATGAGAAAACAAAGAAAGAACATGGGTACTAAAAATAAAACAAAACAAACATCTTGCTGCTCTGTGATTGTCTTGTTCATTCAGAAAAGTTTACTTTGGCCAACTTGGAGTATAGTACTTATTTCAACCGTCTCCGAGTTGTATGATTCCTTCTTCTAGATGAACCTATTCTGAATCTGAAGGCACTTCTTTACTTAAGAGAAGGCACTTCTTTTCATTCCAGGGGCTTTTCTCTCCTCAACATTTAAAAACAACAAACAACTGAGTGTGCTGTTGCCCAAGTTAATATAATAGAAATCAAGATTAAATAAAAATTTTAAATTTCAAGTGTAGACTAATATCCTGAGAATTCTATTCAATGGAGGTGGTAAATAAGTAGGAGTTCTCTGTCCCTAAAGGGAAGGAGAAGGGAGGAGAAGGGAGCAGAGGTTGAAAGTCTTTTTTCAGCCTTTAAACCCTGAAACACTGTTCTAGTCTGGATGCAAATGACTGGAAATGGCTGCTTCTGGGTTGGCAACACCTAATAGCCAACTTTTCACATCTTGCTATAAACTTCTATCCTGTTCTCCTTTTAGAGGCTTTAGTTCCTTAACAGATTTAGATTTAACAATTCTCTTGGAGTAAATGACCACAAGATCCGACAGCAGATTCTTTTAAGCAATTATTCCATTTGAAAAACATGAAATCAATACTATTCTCTGCAGTGAAACTTATCTCAAATACCTAATCTATTCCTTATAAAAATGTTCTCATCAATGCCTTTTCCTTGATTAATTAACAATGTTAATTACTTGAAAAATTATTTTGTTATTAAAATGCTAAAGGGCAGATTGCCACCACATTGATGACAACAAACATATTGTCACTATGCTTGATTCCTTATGTTCCTACTATTTGTTTTAGTTCAGTTTGTAAAAATGGTACTGAGGCAGCAAAAGGTGTCATCCTTTTTATGAGAAAAGTGACTTTCTCAGGAGAAAGTCTTCATTTCCTACAGGATTTTTGGTTAAAAATTATCATACACAATATTTGGCCTTCCAGGGTACCTGGACATTTTTACATTGGTCTATTCTTAAACACTAAACTTTAAATTTTTTTTATCAATTTGACATTTGCAGAAGGAAGGAAACTACAGGTTGCAGTTTGCCATATTCTCCAAGATATATCTAAGAATTTAAAAAATCTGTCTTTTTTTAAAGATTTCAATCATTAGGATACAAGGATTCATGAATTGTGACCTTGAGGCTTTTGGGGGCCCCCCAACCTCTTTTAGGAATGCATGAGGTCAAAACTATTTTATGGTAATAAAAAAATGGAGAGTCATGGAAATTTCAAGAGCTGTGAGAATTAATGAGATAGACAGACCTTTTTCTTCTTTGGATTTTACATTGGTAGGACTTGACCATACACATTAATAAATTCATTTTTGTAGAATGAAGGTATAAATTTGACACAATTTAGGCTGAGTCCTGATTAGCTGTTGGAATATTTCTTCTTTTTTCTCATTTCATTACATCCCTGATCAGACTCAGAATTTCTTTTATAAGAGAGATTGAAACTAGTCTAACAGGAACTTAAAAGTAAATTCTCAATATTGAGTTATGAGAAATAAATCACAAGTAGAATTTTTATGTAACATGAAATATACATATTCATTCACACCCCCATATTCCCTCCTGAAAAGAAATTCTGTCTTGCTTTTATTAGGCTATCTGAACCAATTTGGCTAGCTCAGTTCCACTTTGGTAATCAGCTTAAATGCATGAATGAGTTCATTTTATTAACTTTCATCTCTATTTGCCATTATAACATAGGTCTTAAAAATAATAGTTATTCTTTCAGAAAGTACTCTGTGTGATTTTTCTCTGTGAAAGATCATAGGAAAGATAATGAATAATTCACATAAGTCAAAAGTAATGCATTTTAACTGTCACCAGCTTACTTATTTTATTTGTAATAGAAAAATACTTGAATTTAACTCAGTCACATTAATGGAGTGGGGAGCAACCCTAGCCACTTTTCTAATAGTTTAGATCAACTCAGAGCAAATGCTTATTAAGATGGCATATGATAATAGCTAAGAGAATTCTAAATAACTAGAAAATAGCATTCAAAAATATTTATTTGATTTACTGTAATATTATTTATATATTACTTTAAGCAAAGTCTTTTTTTCATAGCTTTTGTAGTTATGAAAAAGAAGACATGTCCCTATTTTCTCTGCCCCATATTAATTTATTGCACACATTTTATGATGTGCATCACACACCACTTTCTCTATATATTTTTCTTCTCCCTCACTTGAATGTAAGCTGGTAAGGGCAGAGAATTGATTATTTATCTTTGATTCCTTCACTAAAAGCAGCACAATACTTTGTAGATTATGTATACCAAATAAATATTGATGGAAATAAATTATTCATGCAACATGCAGAAGTTTTTCTCAAGATTTAAATTTTCATTCTATGTGGATTTTTTCGAAAAGAAGAACCTAGAACTTAGAACCCCAAATTTAACTGTCTTCCTTACTTTTTAAAAATATTTATTTGTATTCTTTAAATAAGTGTTAACATAAAATGCAGAAATCACCTAAATAATAAATAGGATTCCTCTCATTAGTGTTATCTGGATCAGTTAGTTCTGTTGGAATAAAAGCTGTGTTCTTAGATCATAGACTCTGGAGACCCCATCTTTATCTGGTCTTTGAAGGCTGCTTAGAATAAGGATAGGGACAGTGAAAAACTGGTTTGGGATAAATCTAGTACTCTAGTTATCAGACACAGTTTTAAAAGATAAATATTAACATTTAGGCTGAAATAAAAATATTACTAGAACAGAAGGTCAGGAAGCAAATAGAATACTATTGTTAGGAAAAGTATTTTCTTTAATGAAAGTGAATTAGGATATGAAGCCCACAGGTTAATTATTTTTAAATGCAAAATTTTCCCAGAAATATTGGCTGTACATTGTATTTTGGAGATGGTGAATTCTCTGGAGTAAGGTATCCTCATAATGCCATCAACTTAAGAGTAAGTTGCTAGTTTTTATTTTTAGGAAATGTGGTTTACAAAGGTATTTGTGTTCACTTTAAGAAGAGTGGCATAATGACAGTAAGGTTGAGATAGTGGTTTGTCTCCTGAGAGTATTGTTCCTTAAGAAGGAAAAAGTTGGAGAATAGTCTTACTAATTTTTTCCAGGAAAAGAGAATGGTTAGACACAATAGTGGCTGACAGCAGGCTGAGTCTTGTGGTGAAGAGCAGGAATTACAGGAGTATGAGGCATACAGGGTTTGGATGCCAGCTATGTCATCTTAGCACTGCACAAATTGGTTAACCTCTTTTCTCCTTATCTGTAAAACAGTTATAATTCTTCCTTATCTCACATGATTGCTTTAATAATTTTAAAACAGTATGTTTTTAAAAAGCCTGGTACATAATAAGCATTTATCAAATGGTAACAATAAAGAAAAACAAACTTGTTCCTTCTACAAAAAAAAAAATATTCTTACAGCAGAGAATGGTATTTCATCATGCTATTTTAGGTTGAGAAAAGTATTTCCTAAGAGCCTGCAACAGTCATCTAAAATTCTACAGACTCAAAGTAACCTCCTGTATCCAATTTTTGTTTTGCAGAGGAATTAAATCAGAAGATATGGTAGAACATAGTAAATACATTGGCAATCCGGATTTTCCATTAGTATCTTATAAAATATATTATTTATTCAAAATCACCAGTGCTTTACTATCCCTTCAGTGACTTGAAAAAATAAATTTTTTAAAACCCAACAATAAGAAAAAATTCAGATCTGAAATTTGTTGTATTTACTAGAATGGACAACTTATGGACCTGAAACAATCAGTATAGCTTACCCATATCTTGACTGGGAAAAGGACTAGAGTGAACTGCCTCCAGAGAGTGAACAATCAATTACTAGTCAGTGCTCTGCCTAGAAGCCTTGGTTTTCCTGATGAAGGTAACTACTCTACTCTTCTTTATAAAGTTTCAGGTTGAAGGCTGGGGCTGAATATTACCACATATTCCTTTTTTTCCTTCATTATGATCAGAAGAGATTTGAGTCAAACAGGGGTCAAGATATAATTTATTATTATGAATAAAGAACTATATGTTAGTGATATAAATGCAGTCTTTAATACTTAGGAATATAAATACATTACTGTCTGATCTTCCTGTTAATTGACAAGCATTACCAAGCACCTGTTTTCCTTGGGAACTCAAGGTTTCAGGGCCAAATACACTATGTTCTCATGTTCTCCCACATGAGTATATTTAGAGATGAAATCAGCTTGAAATGAACATTAAGAATAGCCTTAAAGGGGGAACAAAGTTGTAGTTTTTTCCTTTGTTTTGGTGATGGGATATGCGATGTGCTCACCGTATGCAAATTTCTCTGGGTCTTAAAAGGAAAGACTTGTTCATGATAAGAATAGGTTTTTTTTTTTTAAAAAAAAAAAAGTAGAAAAAGGAAAAAAGTGTTCTTGTACATCACCAATAATTGCTATTAGCATTTTCTATCATTTGGTTTTTAAAATTAAAAAAATTGTACGTATTTTATTCTGTTCTATTTAAAATCATAACCAATTTCATACAGGCTATAATCTTTATGAAAATACTTAATAATGCTATAGCACCTATGTTTTTCAACTGAAGGATTTACATAATTCAGCCAGTCACCCATTGTCATTTCCAGTTTTTGAAGTTGTTTTCAGATTTTCCTTTACTATAAATAATGCTGCTGTAAATGTTATTCTGCTGTTGTAAGAAGGCCTTTGCTGTTTCAGATTTCTTACCTTAGGGTAGATTCCCAAAAGTTCAGGGGCCAAGAGTCTAAGGTACCTTCCTGCAAGACCTTATGAATAGGAGGTAAAGAGCCACTTTCTCCTTATAAAAACATAACCAGCTCTCTAACACCTGTTGGGTGAAGGTTGTCTTGAGGAGTCATATTTTAGGAATGGTGACTTCTATATGGGAGTTGCCCTCTATTCCTGATCATCATCTCAGTAGCAGTACTACCAGGAGAAAATACTGGCCTTCGGTGCTGTTCTTCTGATGTCTGAGAGTTTAACAGAAACAACACACTTTCAACTTGATGAATTCCTCAGAGAAGGGAGGGAAACTACCATGTACTGAATGCCTATTTGGCTCCAGATGCAGTGATCATTATTTCACATTTGTTATTGTTGGTCTCAGAGTGGAGTTTGTTGCCTCTTCTCTTTCCCCATTCCCTGGGGCCTGATCAATACAGCAGAGACCTGAGTCAAACACGGCTTGAGATCTTGCCCTGTTCCTGGTAAAACTAGACTGAGGTATGAGAAATGCCTCCTAGTTCCCTCCAAGCCTAGACTTTGGTACCTACCTGTCTCTGACATGTCTGCTGCTTACAGGTGAGAAGCTAGACTTGAGAAAGTAGGTTCACCTTGGTCAGCTTATCATGTAAAAATTAAAAACACAGGTGTCTACTGAGTAAGGAAGCAGGCCAACCAAAGAGGACAAGAGAGAAACAGGAATCTGCCTGGCAGTGTCACATCTTGCCCAAAGGAGAGCTGCCTCTCCATCAGGTCAGGTTTGTCATTCCAGAAGAGAATGGAGCAGAGGATAAGTGCCCTCAAGGAGACAGTAGGAAGAGAGCCAGCATTCAGATTTCTCACTTCACCAAATTACCACACATAGTCTTTAAAAGAATATCACAAGAACTAGAATGTTATTTGTAGTAAAGAACCTGAGGTTCAGATATGTCAAGCAACTTTTGAGGTCACAGAGGTAAGTGGCAAGTGGTTAAGCCAACATTCAGACCCAGGTGTGTAAGACCCCAGATGTAGATTCTTTCCATAGTGTTTCAAGTGCTTCTGCTTTCCTGAACTCTACCTCCCTCTAGTATGTTTATATTTTAACACAGGCTTTCTGAAGACATGACATCTATAGGGGTGGGACTGACTCACTTGGTGGGAATTTTTGATCTCCTGATTGACCATAAGGGTTGAGACTTGGGGAAATTTAGAATTCAGACATTTCTCAAATGATTAACTCATCTATCATTATTTGAAACAGCTTAAATTCTAGACAGAAAAATATGAAAGAAAAATGTCTAGAATCTAAGACAACATTTTGATGTGAGAAATTACTTTTAAAATGAGACTTTACTGTTATATAGTTATATTATTTAAACTTAAAACACGACTTTATAACATAATGATCTTTTTCATACTTCATACATTTCATAGATGTTTAACAATATACTTCATTGCATACAGAATGGGAGAAATTCTTTGCCATTTGCCCCTTAAATAGAGCATTAATCTTCAGGATACATAAAGAACTCAAAACATTTAACACCAAAAACTCAAACAACCCAAACAATAAATTGGCTAAGGAACTGAACAGGCACTTCACAGAAGAAGAAATGCCATTGGTCAACAAGTATATGAAAAAAATGTTATACATCTCTAGCAATTAGAGAAATGCAAATTAAAACTACACTGAAATTTCAACTCACTCTAGACAGAATGGCAATTATCAAGAATACAAGTAACAATAAATGGTGGGGAAAAAGGTACATTCATACATTGCTGGTAGGACTACAAATTGGTGCAACCACTTTGAAAAGCAGTATGGAGATTCCTCAGAAAACTTGGAATGGAACCACCATTTGATCCAGTTATCCCACTCCTCCACATATATAACCAAAGGACTTAAAATCAGCATACTATAGTGATACAGCCACACCAATGTTCATAGCAGCACAATTCATGATAGTTGAATATGGAACAAGCCCAGGTGCCCTTCAACAGATGGAAGGATAAAGAAAATGTGGTCTATATACACAATGGAATATTACTCAGCCATAGAGAGAAATGAAATTATGGCATTTGCTAGCAAATGGATGGAACTGGAGAATTCCTCAAAACCAAAGGCCGAATGTTCTCTCTGATATGTGGATGCTAATTCACAATAAGAGGAGGGGGTAGGGAAGAACAGAAGTATTTTGGATTAGAAAAAGGGGAATGAAGGGAAGGTAGAGGAATGGGAATAGGAAAGACAGTAGAATAAATTAAGCATCACTTTCCTGTATTCATAGCAGCACAATTCATGATAATTGAATATGGAACAAGCCCAGAAGAATGGGAAGTTGTACTCCACGTATGTATAATATGTCACAATACATTCTACTGTTATGCACAACTAAAAAGAACAAATAAAAATACACTTCATTTTGTAGATCAGTTTTAGGTTCACAGCAAGACTTCATGGACGCTACAGAGATTTCCTGTAAGTCACCTTCTCCAACACATGCACAGCCTTGCCTATTATCAATACCCATCTCAGAGTGGAGCGTTCCTTACAACTTGATGAACCATCATCTTCACCCAGAGTCCATAGTTCACATTAGGGCTCACTCTTGGTGTTGCACATTGTTGGGTTTGGACAAATGGATAAAACATGTAGCCACCATGATAATATTATACAGAGTGGTTTTATTGTCTGAGAAATCCTCTGTGCTTTACCTATTCCTTCCTTCCTATTCACCTCTCCCTCCTCCAATCCCTGGCAGTATGTGATCTTTTTACTGTCTCAACAGTTTTACCTTTTCCAGAATGACATATGGTTGGAATCATACAATAGGTAGCATTTTCAGATTGACTTTTTTTCACATGGTAATAACATTTTTCTTCCATATTATTTCATCATTTGATATTTCATTTCTTTTTAGTGTTCAATAATTCTCTTACCTGAATGTGCCGGAGTTTATTTATTCATTCACCTATTGAAGTTATCTTCATTGTTTTCCTCATTTTGGCAGTCATGAATAAAGCTGCTAATAAAAATTCATGGGCAGGTTTTTGTATATTTTCAAATCCCTTGAGTAAATGTTAAGGAGCACAATTACTAGATTGTATGGCAAGAGTATGTTTAGTTTTGTAAGAAACTGCCAAACTGTCTCCCAAAGTGGCTATCCCATTTTGCATCTCACTAGCAACGAACCCATGTTCCTTTTGCTCTGCATCCTTGCAAGCATTTAATGCTGTCACTGTTTTGGATTTTGGCCATTCTAATAGATATAGGATGATATCTCATTGTTTAATTTGGATTTTCCAGATGACATTTTATATGAAACATTTTTTCATGTACTTATTGCCATTCATGCCTCTTCAGTGAGGGGTGTTTTAAGGTCTAATTTTTTAATTGATTTTTAAGGTCTAATTTTAAGTTGGGTAGATGCTTTCCTTATTGTTGAGTTTAAGAGTTCTTTATAGATTTTGATAATCATTCTCTATGTCTTTTGCAAATATTTTCTCACAGTTCTGGCTTATCTTTTCAATTTTTTACTTGTGTCTTCTCATAGTAGAAGTTTTTAGTTTCAATAAGTTTTTAAATTCCAGACTTGTTCACACTGAATCCTTAGCAATTAGCAATTATAGTTTAGATTTTTCCTACCCTGACAGTGGTCCCCATGGAGGTTTCTGCTTGTGGTTTTTAAGTCTGTTAAGTTGTGATTCTCTGTATTTGCCTGTCTCCCAAGTTTTTGGGGCAGTGGTTTGCCTTATGACTGCACTTGTCTTAAGATCCAAGAAGAATTGTACATTTTTCAGTTTGTTCAGATTTGGTGATGTTCAAGCTCCTTAGATGCTACACTGGCCATGCTTGTTTTTAAAATGATGTAAAAAAAATTAAAAGATATCTTTCAAAGAAAGTAGAGATACTTTATCAGTTATAGCTACTAAATTCTTTTATCTTTTTTTAAAATCCATTTTTCAGTTGTAGTTGGACACAATACCTTTATTTTAAAATATATACTTATTTTTATGTGATGCTGAGGATTAAACTCAGGGCCTTGCATGTGCTAACTGAATGCTCTACCGCCGAGCCACAACCCCCACCCAAATTCTTTAATCTTATAGTATTTTTTCTAATTTAAAAAAATGGCCACTTTTTAGATTTCAAAAATAAGTTGTTACTTTCCAAAAAAGGAAAAGTAAATGAAAAATAACATCAATAATCCCATAATCACTTAAGTATTTCTTTTGTATTTCTTATCCCCCCACACACACACATACACACACACACACATACACACACACACACACACACACACACCCCTTTGGCCATTTTTTAGGCAATATCAATAGTATTTCATTTTTAAAAAAAATAACCAGAGCTCTAGATTCCATAATTCATTTTTTAAGATATCTTCTTCCATCAATAGCATATCTTCATCCTGAATATTTAAACATTCTTCTCTGATTTTTATTTTTCAGCATTGAATTCACTGAAATAGTCAAGGCCTTTCTGTAAACATTTGTTTGAATGCAGACATTTCTGTCCTATCTAGTTCTAAGCCCTTCCCCCTGTTGGGAGAGACTACTTTTTCATGGGTCTCTTTTGATCCTCTTTGTCTGCCATATGTGCTAAAATTGTAAGTCCCTGATTGCTTTTTTGCTTGAGCCATTTTTTTCAGACAAAGAGAGGCTTGATTACTGCTTTCTATACAAGTGGTGTATTCCATAAACTCAAGAGTCGTTCAGGTGCAATGCAGAACCACTGCATGTGCTGCAGCCACCTGAGTTCATTGTATCATAGGCTCTGTGGTACTGGCATAAAAATATCAGTGTAAGAGAATCGAGAGTTCAGAAATAAACACATACATTTATGGACCATTGATTTTTGGCATAGGTACCAAAATAATTCAATAGGAAACTAGTCTTTTCAACAAATGGTGCTGGGACAGATGGCTATCCACATGCAAAAGAATGTAGTTGGATCTCTACTCTTACCATATTAAGAATTAACCCAGAAATATCCATCTATATATTTATCTTAGAAGAAACTATAGGTTTTCTAAATAAGTCTGCATGAGCTTGGATTAGGCAATGGTCTCAGATATTTAAATATGATACTAAAAATAGAAACAATAAAAGGAAAGCACATTAAACTAAATCAAAATTAAAGTTTTGTGCTTACAAGTATACTGTCAAGAAAGTAAGCAGACAACACTCAGAATGGGAAAATATTTAAAAAACATACTCGATAAACGCCTATCATCCAGAATTTATAAAGAATTCTCCCAACTAAAAAATAGAACAATTTTAAAAAATGACCAAAAAAATCCCTCCAAAGAAGACTTACAAATGTGCTTATAGGTACATGAAAATATGCTCGACATTATTATTCATCAGGAAAATAAAATAAAAATCCAACTTCACATGTAATAGAATAACTATATAGTTTATGAGTTTTGGCATGAATGTAGAGAAATTAGCACTCTCAGACATTGCTGGTGGGAATGTAAAATGATTTAGTTGCTTTGAAAGTCAGCCTAGTAGTTCTTCAAAATGTTAAAAAGAGTTACCATTTGATCCCATAATTTCATTCTTCAATGCAGTCCAAATACAATGAAATATTATTTGGCCATATGAAAGAATGAAGCTCATATGATTATCTCAATAGATGGAGAAAAAGCATTTGACAAAACACAGCACTAAAAAAATTAGGTATAGTAGGAATGTACCTCAATATCGTAAAAACTATATATGCTAACCCAAAGGCCAACATCATTCTAAATGGAGAAAGATTAAAAGCATTCCCTCTAAAAACAGGAACAAGACAAGGATGCCCTCTTTCACCATTTTTACTCAACATTGTCCTTGAAACTCTAGTTGGAAGGCTGGGGTTGTGGATCAGTGGTAGAGCAATCGCCTCGCACGTGCGAGACCTTGGGTTCGATACTCAGAACCACATAAAAATAAATGAGTGAAATAAAGGTATTGTGTCCAACTACAACTAAAAAAAATAATTTTAAAAAAGAGAAACTCTAGTTGGAGATAGAAGAAATAAATTAAAGGGATAGGAATAGGAAAAGAAGAACACAAACTATTCCTGTTTTCTGGTGACATGCTTTTATATTTAGAAGACCTGAAAACTTTCCACAAGAAACTTCTAAAACTCATAAATAAATTCAGCAAAGTAGCAGGACATAAAATTAACACCCATAATCAAATGCATTTCTATGCATCAGTGATGAATCTACTAAAAGAGAAATTATAAAAACTACCACATTCACAATAGCCTCAAAAAAAATATACTTGGGAATCAATCTAACAAAAGAGGTGAAAGACCTCTACAATGAAAATTGCAGAACACTAAAGAAAGAAATTGTAGAAGATAGAAAGATCTCCCATGCTCTTGGATAGGCAGAATTAATATTATCAAAATGACCATACTATGCAAAGCATTATGAAGATTTAATGTTATTCCTATTAAAATCCCAATGACAATCATTGTAGAAATAGAAAAAGCAGTCATGAAATTCATTTGGAAAATTAAGAGACCCAGAATAGCCAAAGCAATCCTTAGCAAGAAAAGTGAAACAAGAGGTATCATAATACCAGACCTTCAATTATACTAAAGAGCTATAGTAATAAAAACAGCATGGTTTTGGCACCAAAACAGACACATAGGTCAATAGTACAAAATAGAAGACACAGAGACAAACCCTCATAAATACAGTTATCTCATACTAGATAAAGGTGCCAAAAACATATGTTGGGGAAAAGATAGCCTCTTCAACAAATGGTGCTGGGAAAACTGGAAATACATGTATAGCAAAATGAAATTAAACCCCTATCTCTCACCCTGCACAAAACTCAACTCAAAGTGGATAAAGTACTTAGGCATTAGAAAAGAGACCTCGTAACTAATAGAAGAAAAAGTAGGTCCAAATTTACATCATATCAGCTTAGGAATTGACTTCTTTAACAAGACTTTTAAAGCACAAGAAGTAAAATCAAGAATTAATGAATGCAATGGAATCCAACTACAAAGCTTCTTCACAGCAAAGGAAACAATCAAGAACATAAAGAGAGAGCTACAGAATGAGACAGCATTAATCTCCAGAATATATGAAGAACTCAAAAAACTTAACACACACACACACACACACACACACACACACAAATCAATAAATGGGCAAAGAAACTGAACAGACACTTCACAGAAGACATACCATTGGATAACAAATATATGAAAAAATATTCAACATCTCTAGCAATTAGAGAAATGCAAATTAAAACTACACTGAAATTTCATCTCTCTCTAGTCAGAATGGCATTATCAAGAATACAAGTAAAATAAATGGTGGCGAGGATGTGGGGGAAAAGATACATTCATACATTGCTGGTAGGACTGCAAATTGGTGCAACCACTTTGGAAAGCAGTATGGAGGTTCCTCAGAAAACTTGGAATGGAACCACCATTTGATCCAGTTATCCCACTCCTCCACATATATAACCAAAGGACATAAAATCAGCATACTATAGTGATACAGCCACACCAATGTTCATAGCAGCACCATTCATGATAGTTAAACTATGGAACAAGCCCAGGTGCCCTTCAACAGATGGAAGGATAAAGAAAATGTGGTCTATATACACAGTGGAATATTTTTCATCCATAAAGAGAAATGAAATTATGGCATTTGCCAGCAAATGGATGGAACTGGAGAATATCATGCTAAGTGAAATAAGCCAATCCAAAAAAACTAAAGGCCAAGTGTTCTTTCTAATATGTGGATGGATGCTAACTCACAATAAGGGGAGGGAGTAGGAAAGAACAGAAGTATTTTGGATTAGAAAAAGGGGAATGAAGGGAAGGGATAAGGAATGGGAATAGGAAAGATAGTAGAATTAATCAGACATTACTATCCTATGTGCATATGTGTTTATACAACCAATCTAATTCTACATCATGTACAACCAGAAGAATGAGAATTTATACTCCATATATGTATAATATGTCAAAATATGTTCTACTATCATGTGTAACTAATTAGAACAACAACAACAACAATGACAACAACAACAAAAAAACAGAATGAAGCTTTCATGCCTGCTACCACACAGATGAAGTGAAAGTGAAAGAAACCAGACACAAAAGGCCAAAACACAAGAAAACTTTGCTGGGCCATAGTCCAAAATCAGGTGAAGTGAATTAATGGAATAACATCGCACAAGTTTTATTTCCCCATAGGAAAGGAACTTTGAAAGAGAGCTAAAGCAGGAGTCTTAGATAGGATTGGTAGATCAATACACAGAGATTTACTTTTGATGATATAATATACATATGGTGGCTTGATATAGCACACAAATTCTTTTGTGGGAATGGAAACTGAGGCCTTTTATTTTTTACATTTATCTTTGAAAACCAAAAGGGGAAGAATTTACAGTGAGAGAGGAGATGGATACTCCAAGATGTCAAGGTTTTGACTTCCCTGGCAACCACAGGCTAGGAGAAGGAAAGCCAGTGCCCTTCCTGAAAAATATGTCTCTGACAAACATCAAATACTAGAGCTAGCCCCTGAACTCTTGGCAGCTGTGTCTGGTGCTGTTACATCATTCCACTTAGAGAGTATGGTGGGGTATGCAACTCTGGGTAGCATGAACTGGGTCTTGAGATTTATATTTTTGTGGATATATAATTGATTGATGGCCACCTCCAAACTGAAATTCAAACTATTTGTGTGAGTGAAAAACCTCATATCTGTGGTCTTTGGGATTCTACATGTCTCTAGTAGAAATATCATAGGAATCTTAGCTGCTGCATGGGATCTATCTGGTCACTGGGAACCTCTGTAGTTACCTTAAATGGTCTTTTTATTGGAAAATTTCAAATGTATTTCATTTGTTTAAAAAAGCACTGGTTTAACCCAATATGTCCCTATTGTTTCCACCTATCCTCTCCCCCTCCCCCTCCCCCTCCCCCTCCCCCTCCTCCTCCCCCTCCTCCTCCTCCTCCTCCTCCTCCTCCTCTTCCTCCTTCTACCAGGGATTGAACTCAGGGGTATTTGATCACTGAGCCACATCCTCAGCCCAATTTTGTATTTTATTTAGAGATAGGGTCTCACTGAGTTGCTTAGCTTCTCGCTTTTGCTGAGGCTGGCTTTGAACTTGCAATCCTCCTGTTTAAGCCTCTCAAGCAGCTGGGATTACAGGAGTGCACTACTACACCTGGCCTCCCTTCTTTAATGGAAATGTATTTGTAATTTAAATTAATTTTAACTGACACATAAAGATATAAACATTGTACATATTTATGTGGTACCACATGATGTTTCAATACATATATACATTGTTGAAATCTATCCACCACATTGTTTGCCCTCTTTTCTTGTATTCTATTCAAGGTGAGTCAAATGTGCAGGCATCTGTTTTTCTTCAGATTTCAGCATAGTTGTTACCCTAAGATATCTGATCTTTGATCGATTCAAGAAAATATTTACTTTCATAGATTATCCAGATTTTTCTTATTGTTAGTTTAAGAGGGGGAGTTGCTTTCAGTTTTTTTTTTTTTTAACATTCTGAAGACAGACGATGTATAATATGAAATAATTATTTTGTTAATGATAATAATTGAAAGGATATCAACTATTTCTAAATTCACATTTATACTTAGATATTTTATGTAATTTTCTTATAATGGATTTTAAAGGGTTATTTTGGATTTTAAAAATATACAAATGGAAATAAATGCCTATTTAATACATTATTTTTCTTCAATATTCCATTTATAATTAGTCCTTCATATCCATGGGTTCTGCATCCTCAGATTCAATCTACCACAGATCAAAAAATTTGAAAAAATTGCCTCTGTTCTGAACATGTATAGACATTTTTCTTGCCCTTATTCCCTACACAATAGAACATTTATATACATTTATGTTGTATTAGACATTATATATAATATAGGCATGATTTTACATATATGGGAGAATTAGCATAGGTTATATTCAAATACTATGTCATTTTATAAAAGGGACTTGAGCATACATGGATTTTGGTATCCTCAGGGGTCCTGGAACCAATTCCCTATAGATGCTGAAGGGCAACTGTATGTGGCCTAAATTATTATCTAGGACTTTCAGGAGGTTGTTCAGTATTACAGATAATGATAGTTCTTACTTTTTTGTTGATTTCAATGATAATTAATTTAGCATGTTACTCCTAACTTCATCGAAAAAGAGGCCACCAGATATCACATACCTCTTGATAGAAGAATACAAGTCCAGCTACAGCGTATTATTGCCCAAACTATAAAAGCCAAATTTCATCAACCTCAGATGTAACCATCAATTTACAGTAAACATAAAGGACCGAGGACAATATTAAACTGTAGCCCTGACAAACAATTAACAAATTACAAATAATGGTCATCCCTTTAGGATGATATGCTTTTCTCAATAAAAAATATTTTATGAGGAGGAGGAGATAAAAGTAGTAACCTATTGATTAAAAAGTTTTAAGAATGGGAAGTTATACTTCATGTATAAACTTTACTGTTATGGATATCTAAGAAGAACAAATTTTTAAAAAAGAGTTTAAAAGGCATGTCAACCAATTTTAATCTGTGTGCTTATTGGGACAAAGTGATCTATTTTAAAATGATGACATTTGTGAAGAAAATGGAAATTTGAACATTGGATATTTGATATTATTAAGAAATTCTTACCAACTCTTTTCATTGTGATAATAGAATTATGATTATGTTAAGAAGATTTCTTTTTATAGATAAGGAATATAAATATTTATGATGAAATCATATGGCATTTGTGATTTGACAATGTGTGGTGGAGAGCATTGGGTAGAAATTCAGTGAATAAAAGTTACCAAAATGGATAGTTGAAGTTGCACAATAGATACGAAGGAGTTCACTACACTCCTCACTATTTTGTTTATATTTGAAATTTGAAACAAAGTTTTGTAGGCTTTGAGGAAATTGCTCTAAGCCCCAAAATTCTGTCAAATAATTAGGACAATTAAAATGGAAATGGATTTATAAAAAAGACGAACCAATTAGGCAATCTCTGAATAGGTAAAATACAATCACAGATAATAAAACATAAATTACTTGAAATGACCCAAGAGAAGAGACATGTTTATACATATTTCTATATAAAAAGTATCAGACATTATTTTGGGTACCCATAAAGATCACCAGGTCCAGATTAATTTACCTGGATTCAATCTAACTTTCAAAGAACATGCAATTTCTCTATTATTACTATTACAGACAAATTAAGGGAGTAGAGGAGGTTGCAAAATGACATAATTAATTTTTCAAAAATAACCTTAATATTGAATACTAGTAAAGATAGTTCAAAAATATATTTATGAATATAGATACAAATAGTATGCATAAAATATTAGAGTTAGCAATGTATTAAGAGAATAAATAAACTATAAACAAGTAGTGTTGGGGCTGGGGATGTGGCTCAAGCGGTAGCGCGCTCGCCTGGCATGCGTGCGGCCCCGGGTTCCATCCCCAGCACTACATACAAACAGGGATGTTGTGTCCGCCGATAACTAAAAAATGAATATTAAAAAAAAAAACAAGTAGTATTTGGGCTTTTGGTTTACAGGTTTGAAAGACTAACATTTGAAAATCCATTAAAATAAATCATTACCTTAGTAGATTAAAGAAGAAAAATCATGTAATTATGTTAATAGATATTTCTCCAATTTTGGTATTGTTAGGGAAAATTATATTGGGAAGTTTTGTGGGGGTTATCAGTTAACTCATACATTTACCTATTGCAGAGAGAGGACAGAAAGATAGAAAATATTTTTTCAGTCTCCCTGGAAAAGCAGATTGCTAAGGTCATTCAAATCAAATTCAAAATTGGTTCAAATCAAGCTCATTTATGTGATACAGAATCATTATATGATGATTAAGATTGCTATAATGACTAATGAAATAAATTTTGTTTTATTAAAATGCAAATTATCTTTGTAGAAATTATGCATTCAGCTTCTTTTGTCAATTACCAGAGGAAACTTTGTTGGGGGTGTGGAAAGGAGAGAAAGTTCATTGAATACATAACATGGGGAGAAAGGTAAGTCATCAATGAGACCTAAGGACTCCAGGAGATAAATTTCGCTGATCTAACATTTTGGTTTATGGTGAGCCTTGAATGTCTGCTCTAATCATAGATTAGAAGGGCAGATCAAAAATAAAAGCAGACAGGAGAGGAGTTTAGCATTCAGGAGAGACTTCCATGGTCTCAGCATTTGATAGAAATTTTATAATGGTACTAGGATTGTCCACATTTTATAGATGAAGAAACTGAATTCTTAGAGACATTAAATCATTTGCTTGAAGTGATTCAACTATTACAATACTATGTTAAATTTTAATTCCAAGTTCGTATGACTCCAAGATCAAGGTTTTTTCCACTTAAATAATTAAAGGAAAGAATAATCAGCTATACCTTATTTTTCAATAATGAGAATATGAGATAAGTATTATATCATCATGTTATACATAGTATACAAATATTTCATTGACTGATTTGTTAAAACTTCAGTGAGATTCAAAAGCAGAAAATGACCTTTTTTTATTAAAAACAAGGAAGAAAAGTAACCAGTGGGAATTATTTTATTTCTCTAGTATATATCGGTTTAATGAAGCATTAAAACCAGGCAAGTCATCTGTCTCCCATTTGATACTCAGGGTTTTAGGTATTTACTGTCTGCTAATGTATGTATATCTGTTGGAATAACTTTTAGTCTCAGCTAGCAGTTACGAGCAGCTCGGAAGTGCCTGAAATATCCACCTTCCTTCAGGCCTGACAGGAGCGCCTGCAGGATGGGGTGAAACCACATCCTCAGCACTTGTGGTTAGCATTGCCAAACTGCCCAGCCAGGAAATTGAGAGTCAGGGGCTTCAGGGCATGAAACCCCTGACTCAGTAAGGCCTAAAGACCCTTCCAGATTGCTTTCTGCCACGATAGCAATATTTAGAGTTTCCTCACAGTGCGGTTACGTTAGGCAGAAGATGATTGGCTTATGGATATTGTCTTGCTTATGTATGATTGACAGGCACACCCCACTCAAACCCTGTAACAGTTGTGTGCATTCCAAAAATAAACTGAGATACTGGACGACGACCTGAGGTGGGTCTCCAGCCAGTTCTCTCACCAGCTCCCGGAGTCTGTGTGTTGATTCCACGTCTCTATCCCCCACGACAAGGTAGCCGAGTGACCATCGATCATGAATGGGCTAGGAACACATTCATATATCCTTCTTCTCTCTTGCGGGGGGGGGGGGGGGGGGTCATGTAGCGAGGGCTGGGATTGTGGCTCAGTGGTAGAGCACTTGCCTAGCACGCATGCATGAGGTACTGGGTTCCATCTTCAGCACCACATAAAAAATAACTAAATAAAGTTATTGTGTCCATCTACAACTTAAAATATTTTTTAAAAGTATAAATAATACAGATATATCCTCTCTAATATCACATTTAAGAAAGCACAATTTTTACACTTATGCATTCAATTAAGTACTACATCTTTTACATCCTTTAAAAAAATTGTGCTAGACCCTTTTTCAGGAATATCTTTCTTTAAAGTGGCTACTCATGCAAGATTTGCAGGTTAGATTTTCAGTCTTCAGTTTACAGCAGGGCAAAAAAAAAAAAAGAAAAGAAAAAAACTAGTATTTTCTTTCCTTCTTTCTTTTTTTTTTTTTTTTTTGGTGAGAACTGATTAACTAAAATATCTATTTTGTAGCTTATTTTTCCTCATATATTTAATTAGCAATATTGGCCAGGAAATGCTTTACAAATACACACTTACACACACACACACACACACTATATTCAAATACATTTCATTAGTATTTTTGGAGTCAGTTTTGATGTATTAGTATTTTTGGAGCGAGTAGTTTTGATGTGTCATTTATATTCATAATTATTTTTGAGTGTGGACATTGAATCCAGGGCCTTCTAAGTACTAAATATGTACCTGGTCACTGAGCTACATCTCCAACCCCAATATTTATAATTTTTAAAGAAACTGTAGCAATGTGGTCTGTTGATCCATTTTGCACCCACAGCCTTACCAACAGATGGTGTAGTCATACTTCTTGACCTTCAGGACTTTACCTAAAAAGTAGTTAAGTTCTTTTCCAGTGAAGAATTATAAGCTTTTATCCTTGTTTGCTAATTTTTCATTGACTTTTAATTTTTGTCACAATTTAAAAATATTTGATATAGTCTAATTTGACGATCTTTTATTGCTTCTTGTTGAGTCAGGGTTAGGAAACCTTCTCCACTTTTAGGACATAGAGAAATTCTTCTAGTCTTGTACTGGTCTTCTTCCAGTACTTGAACAGTTCCAGACTTTTACATTTAAATAGGTGATCCATTTGAAGTTTATCTCTGTGGATCTAATGTTATCATTTTCCATATTTAGGAAGTACAATCACTCCTGCTGACATTTTCCAGAGGGACTGAAAAAGATTTCTTTCTTTCTTTCTTTCTTCCTTTCTTCCTTTCTTTCTTTCTTTCTTTCTTTCTTTCTTTCTTTTTCTTTCTTTCTTTCTTTCTTTCTTTTCTTTCTCTTTCTTTCCCTTCCTTCCTTCCTTCCTTCCTTCCTTCCTTCCTTCCTTTCTTTCTTTCTTTCTTTCTTTCTTTCTTTCAGAAAGGAGGTACTAGGGATTGAACTCAGGGGCACTCAACCACTGAGCCACACCCCCAGCCCTATTTTGTATTTTATTTAGAGACAGGGTCTCACTGAGTTGCTTAGCATATCGCTGTTGCTGAGGCCGGCTTTGAACTCATGATCCTCCTGTCTCAGCCTCCCAAGCCTCTGGGATTACAAGTGTGTGCCATTGAACCTGGCTGGGTTTGAAAAAGATTTTCTATCTTCCTTTCCTCCCTTTCACATAGGTTGTTCCAATGAAATTGATGTATTAGGGTACAGTTTGAACAAATTTGAGAGAAACACTTGATGGATACAGAAAACTGTACCTACACAGGACTGAGTGACACTGTGTAGGAATACACAACACATACACACACACATACACACAAACACACCCACTTCAAACATCACCTTGCCACCTCAATTCACCACCTCTAATCCTATAAGTTTGTGTTTCCTATTACTCGCACATTTGTAAACTTTCCTGTGTTGAAAAACAACCACTCATTCAACATTGCAAACATGTCTAAGCATCCTGGTTCGAAAATGCGAAGCAGTGTATGTATGTGGAAGAAAAACTAAATATTGCTGGGTGTAGTGGCACACACCGGTAATCCCAGAGACTTGGGAGGCTGACGCAGGAGGATCCGAAATTCAAAGCCAGCCTAAGCAATTTATTGAGACCCTGTCTCAAAACAAAAAATAAGAAACGGGCTGGGGCTGTGGTTCAGTTAAGTACTCCTGGGCTCATTTCCTGGTACTAGAAAAAGGAAAAAAGAAAAAAAAGAAAAACTAAATATAGGGTAAAACCTTGAAATAATAAAAG
This sequence comes from Marmota marmota marmota, assembly GCF_001458135.2. NCBI lineage: Eukaryota > Metazoa > Chordata > Mammalia > Rodentia > Sciuridae > Marmota > Marmota marmota. The sequence goes on from NW_026000005.1 coordinate 4,623,720, forward strand.
TTTGGAAAGAAGTGGGAAAGTATGTGTTATCTTTCAAGTAAAGGGCATTGCAGTAGTTCACATTATGGATAAAGACTCTAAAAACTGCATTGAGAACAACATATTTTTATGATCATAAATTATAATCTATACACAAAGGCCTTAAACAAACCTTGTCAAATCCCGAAGAGGCAGTTTCTGTTTATTTATAATTTATGTTTAATGATTTTTAAATGTCACCATAGTTTGGTTTTTTTGAACACCCCTCCAAAAAAATAAATTCTAGCAGAGAAACACATGTTAACTGAAGAAGTGGGCTGTATATTGTATCTACTTGCAGTTTTGATAAAACAGAGATGCATACCTTGAAGGAGCTACGTATTAAAGGCAGACAAATGGTTCCAAGGATGTATGACCATGAAACATCTCAGACTATAACAATCCTCCTTTTACATACTTCACAGTTAAGTTACAAGCTGCAACGTTTCCACCTCGCACCTCTGTAAGCAAGCTTCAGGTCTTTTCAAGGTTATGTGCTTCTATAAAAATAGTATTTGTGTATTTTTTAACCATTTACCATATACATATAAAACTATGCTACAGTTTTTATAAGTTTCCTATCTATTCCCCTCCTCCATATAGGGAATTGAGCTCTTGTTTACCACTAAGCTACATCGTTAGTCCTTTTTCATTTTGAGACAGATTTTCCCTAAGTTGTTGAGTTTGGTTTCAAATTTGTGATTATCCAGCCTCAGCCTCCTGGGTCTCTGAGATTACAAATGTGAATGCACATCTGGCAGTTTCCTAACTTATTAAAAACGTGTCAGTATGAAGTTTTTGAATGCTGAATACTAGCCCCATTTTCTCCATGAGCCCTGTAGTTTTTATTGTGTGATTTTTGCATAATGGAGTGAATTTTGGCAATGTTTATTTGCTGTTATAGCAGAACTGACACTTCACATTTTCCCTTGACTTGAAATGCTGTTTTTATTTTAAGCTAAATTTCCATGTGTACTCTTTCTATTTCTGGACATTTAATTTTGTTTCATGGTGTGGCTACTCATGTGCCAAAGCCCATGTTATTTTGATTTTGAGGCCTGATAATGGTTTAATATCTTGAGGCCTGGGCTCTTCCTTCTCCTTGCATTTACTGCCTTCTTAATCACAGTTGCTGCATTTTAAGGTTTCCTCTTCTGAATTTGCTCACTAATTTTTCCATATGGTCTTCAGAGTCAATTTCATTAGTTCTAGGAAAAATGATGCTGATGGAAAGGAATCACATTAAAGTCAGAACTTAACAGAGAGAACTGACATTTTTATAATATGGAGTCTTCCTCTTCACAAAATGCCTTCAGAAAAGTCCTTCCATTTGCTCAAGTCTACAAGAGTGCTTTTCTGAAGAGTTTTAATTATTTTAGAAGTATTTATAGTTCTTATTAGGTATATTTCTAACATTTTATACAATTTTTTTGTTGCTATGATATGCCATTATATAATTTAACTGGTTTTTGTTTTAAAATTGTAATTTCTAAATACTAATTTTATATTCTTCTACCTTACTAAAAATTTTGTGGTTGTTTTTCCATTGATTTTCTTATGATGTCCAGGGATACATTATATCATATAATATGATTTTTATGTTATTAATAAGAGAAAGCAATTAAGGCATTTTATAGTTCATGTGTCTTAAATGCCTTTTTCTTTCTTTCTTTCTTTTTTTTTTTTTTTGTACCAGGGACTTAACCATCTCAGTCTAGAAGGTAGATATTGGTATATGCTTAACCACTGAGCCACATCCCCAGCTGCATTTTTAATTTTGAGACAGGGTCCCATTAAGTTGCCTAAGGCCTTGCTAAGTTACTGAAGCTGGCTTTAATTTATGATCCTACTGCTTCAGCCTCTGGAACCGCTGGGATTACAGGCATGCACCACCATGCCTGGACTTTCCTTTTTTTTAAATGGTGCTACAGTTAATACTCCCATGCAATGTGAAATGGTAGTGAAGACAATGATTTCTTTATCTTGTTTTTGCTTTTACAATGAAAACTTCTGATATTCTCCCTGGATTTTGTGCTGAGATATATTAAGGAAGTTCGTATTATTATTTTACTGAGTGTTTTCTCATTAGAAAGAATTCCTGGGTCTTATTAAGCACCGTTTAATAAAATGAGATGCCAAGTATGTACAGAAATGACCTTCTTGACCTATTTGTGAATAGTGGTGAAAATGTTTCTTTGGGTACAAATCCACCACTGAATTTGTTTCCTGCTTCAGTATGATCAGAAATCTTAATTCTGAAAAGATTAAGGACAAATTTGTGTGGAGATCTGGGGTGGGGGAAGATTATATGTTAATGATTGAAACTTTGGGATTAATACAAGTGATTACATTCAGAATGTGTGTCAGTTTTTATTTTGCCTGTAGGCATCCCCAGATTTCATTTGGATAGGGATGATATTGGTTTATTACTTGCCAATTCTACATACATAGCTATAGATTATTATTAACTTAGGGTAAGAATATCAAACTAAAGAAATAAGAATTTTTTAAAAATATTATTTATTTATTTATTTTTTTTTTTAGTTGGATACAATATCTTTATTTTATTTACTTATTTTTATGTGGTGCTGAGGATCGAACCCTGGGTCTCGCACATGCTAGGTGAGTGCTCTGCCACTTAGCCAAACCCCAGCCCAAGAAATAATAATTTAATGGGAATAATTGTGGAAAAATTTTTTTGGAAATTCAGACTCTGTTATGTTTGTCTGTGGTACTTAGTGGAAGGCACTGTGAGCACTTTGCTATACTTGTATAAAGAAAGAGGTGAGTTTTAGGGCAAGTTCAAAAGCAATACAACTTCAGTTGTGTTGCATTGTGATTAAGTGCATAGTGTGGGATAGTATTTTAGTATATAGGTTTTGGTAACAAACTTTTTAAGTTTGATTTCTACATATTCCATTTAATTAAATAATGTGATCATGATCAAATTCTATACACTTTCTGTGCCTTAGCTTTATCATCCATAAAAACAGATGACAATGCCTACCTAATAGATGATTATTAGGATTAAGTTGATTTATACATGAAAGAGCTTAAAATATTGTATACAACATAGTAAGTACTCTGTGAAGATAGGAGTTTTATTAAATGGCAAGTCATTCCTAGTATTATGGTTAGATACTCCTATATATGATCTTTATAGGATGGCCAACCTAGAAAATACAGGTGATTTATTTTATTTAAGTGAGGAATTAGAATATTTTTATTACAGTTAAGATTTCCTATTATAGTATCTTTGGTTCTTATTATATCAGAACATATGTCCTAGGAATTGGGTTGAATAAGCAACATATTTTAAGACAATTCTATTTAAAGAAATCTGTGAAAGTCATGTATAAAATAGAATATATACAGCAAAATTCAAGTTAAATCTTATATAGAATATTATATTGAAATGCTGTCCCATTGTGTTATTAAGATAAAATAGATAATTCCTAAAGACCAAAAAATACATTATAAGTGACACATTATCTGAAAAAACATTCTTATGATTTTTTATTGCTTAATTTTTCTTTGTACGTTATTGTCTTAATATGGATGCATTGAACTAGAAGGTGTATGCTGGTAAAAATAAGTGTGGTCATATTTCTTACCTGCTTGTTTCATGACCTTCTTAAAGAAGTAAAAATTTATATTAGATGACCTTTCATATTCCTTCCAATTTGAAAATCTAATCAATTTATCATGAAGGAAATCTTAATCTATTTTAAAAATAAATGATGAGGAAATTGAATGAAAATTATTGATTTTTTCAAGATGAGTTATATAAGTAAACAATTTGATCATTATAAAATATTATCTTTATAACTAGAGAAGTGTTCTAGTGGATATTAAGTTTAGTTTTATTACTTAGAAACTGCATGCCTTCTGTCTGTTCTATGCTTTGAAAAACTACTATAAAATTACTTTATGGAAAAGACTACTTTCATTGCAATAACATATTTAGTAGCAACTGGTGTAACTCTCATTTTTAGAAAAATGTAGATGATCTATTGTAACCTGTTAGGAATCAGTGTAGCAACTTCAGTGTTTTAGTTCTTTCTATAAGGAATTTTGAAGTGTTTGAAGTTTTTGCCCTATTTGCAGGTTAACAAGTTATTCAAATGATGTCATCACAATATATGAAACTCAAGATCAGAGGTGAAGGACAATTTACTGAAATAGCAGTAGTTGGGGTACAAGCATTTTTGTTTGGTTCCCTCAGCCTCTAGTCCCATAGTATGATGTGACCGGGTCTAGGTACATACTGTGTACATAGTAGACTATGTTACAGAAGAAAAACTCTGAATTAAGGAGAATGGAATCATTTATAATGGATGATAAGTACACATGCCTTTTTCTCTAAAGAAATTTTTTAAACCAAGGTTGTACTATTATTATTCAAAAGACAGTCTAGAATAGATGTAGTCATTGCCTATGCTAGTAAGAGGCACAGTAATATGAGAAAACCATGAAAAATTATCTTCCAACACTCATATGATATAATTTTTAGTAACTCACATGTTGAAGTGAGGACATGTCAAAACTTGAAATTTCAAGTTTAGACTAACACAGTTACAAAGTCTTCAATTTGGGATAATCTGAATTACAGAAGTTACCATATTGAGCTGGATCATGATATTATTGACAATGGCAGATGGCTAATTTATAACGGTATATCTTTACTAGCATTTGGTAGCAGTTACATTGTGAAAATATTATGTAAGTTGTTATGATTTTTTTCCTGTCTGATTGACATTCTTTTTCACATGAGGTAAAATACTCTGCTGTTTTCTAGAAGTCAATCCTGAATTGATGTGAGTAGCAAAACAAGTCCGCAAGACTGTGGAAAAAAACTGGATGTTCAAACAAGATAAGAATGATAGCTTAGAGTAGGGATTCCCAGCCTGGACATAGCAAGAATTGATGGGCTTATCACAAATTAGGAAGAAGATCAAGTCTTGCCACGTGAGGCTAACTGAAGTGGAAATGTTACAGGAGAACATTGGTGGCCATCCCAAAGCAGCTTGTTATGAACATTGCTTAGTTTAGCAACCAGATTTTTTTTTCCGAGAATTCAGAAGTAACCAAAATAATCTTATTAAAGTCTTGTTGATCTTCTCCAGGGCAGGGGCACATACATACTAATCTTTTCAATGACTTCCATCATGTTGGCTTACTCAAACAAAAGTAAAATCCATTTCTCTCAGACAAACTGTTGTTTTTAACTTGATCTTCTCTTTCTTTTATAAATTCTATTTTTATTATTGATTATTGACAACCATTGAATGACTGACTTTTGTGAGTAACATTTTGTGTGAATACTGTTTGAGTTATTTGTTGACAGTACAAATTCACAGTATCTCTTGCACTTCTATATTACTATATTCATGTTGTTTTGTTAAATAAAATGTAAGCTTATATAAAATTAATACACTTATAATAGTTTGAAATGTATATTTTCTCCATCAATAGCTAATAATGGGGATAATGACCTCACAATGATCATTAATCAATCAGCCAGCAGTTATGAAATATCTACAATTTTCTTAATGTAGTTTCTGAAGACAACTAGTTAGGGATCCAAGAAAAATGCAAAATGTGTAAGTAATTGGTAAGCTTGCTATTAGCCTTGGCAAATGATTAGTGGGGACAATAAATGTTATAGCAATTTATTTATTTACTTTTAAAATTCTAATTTGTTTTCATGACATCAGAGTGCATTACAATTCATATTACACATATAGAGCACACTTTTTCATATCTCTGGTTGTATACAAAGTATATTCACACCAGTTGTGTCTTCATACATGTACTTGAGGTAATAATATCCATCTCATTCCACCATCATTTTTACTCCCATGCCCCCTCCCTTCTTCTCCCATCCCTTTGCCCTATCTAGAGTTTGTCTAAACCGCCCATGCTTCCCCTCCCAACACCATTATGAATCAGCTTCCTTCCTTATATCAGAGAAAACATTCGCATTTGCTTTTTTGGGATTGGCTCACTTCACTTAGCATTTATTCTCTAACTCAATCCATTTACCTGCAAATGCCATGATTTTATTCTCTTATTGCTGAGTAATATTCCACTGTGTATATATACCTCATTTTCTTTATCCATTCATCTACTAAAGGGCATCTAGGTTGGTTCCACAATTTAGCTATTGTGAATTGTGCTGCTATAAACATTGATGTGGCTGGTCCCTATAGTATGCTATTTTAAAGTCCTTTGGGTATAGACCTAGGAGTGGGATATCTGGGTTAAATGGTGCCAAAAATGTACATTCCCAGTTTTCCAAGGAATCTCCATACTGCTTTCCATATTGGTTGCACCAATTTGCAGTCCTACCAGCAATGTATGAGTGAAGCTTTTCCCCCACATCCTTACCAACACTTATTGTTTGTGTTCTTAGTAGCTGCCATTCTGACTGGAATGAGATGAAATTTTAGAGTAGTTTGGATTTGCATTTCTCTAATTGCTAGATGTTGAACATTTTTTTTCATATGTTTGTTGATTGATTGTATATCATGTTCTGAGAAGTGTTTGTTCAGTTCCTTGGCCCATTTATTGATTGGGCTATTTCATTTTTTTTTTTTTTGGTGTTTAGATTTTTGGGTTCTTTATATATCCTAGAGATTTTTGTTCTATCTGATGTTCGCATGGTAAAAATTGCTCCCATTCTGTTTCTTTTGCTGAGAAGAAGCTTTGTAATTTGAATCCACCCCATTTATTGATTATTGGTTTTTTTTTTAATTTTTTATTGTTGGTTGTTCAAACCATTACAAATTTCTTGACATATCATATTCCACACTTTGATTCAAGTGGGTTATGAACTCCCACCTTCACCCCATACACAGATTGCAGAATCACATCAGTTACACATCCATTGATTTACATATTGCCATACTAGTGTCTGTTGTGCTCCGCTGCCTTTCCCATCCTCCACCNTATCAAATATAAGATAGTTGTAGTTTTGTGGATTGGTTTCTGTGTCCTCTATTCTGTACCATGGGTCCACCCGCCTGTTTTGGTACCAGTACCATGCTGTTTTTGTTACTATTGCTCTGTAGTACAGTTTGAAGTCTGGTATCGCTATACCGCCTGATTCACACTTCCTGCTTAGCATTGTTTTTGCTATTCTGGGTCTTTTATTTTTCCATATGAATTTCATGATTGCTTTCTCTATTTCTACAAGAAATGCCGTTGGGATTTTGATTGGCATTGCATTAAACCTATAGAGAACTTTTGGTAATATCGCCATTTTGATGATGTTAGTTCTGCCTATCCATGAACAGGGTATATTTTTCCATCTTCTAAGATCTTCTTCTATTTCTCTCTTTAGGGTTCTGTAGTTTTCATTGTATAAGTCTTTCACCTCTTTTGTTATGTTGATTCCCAAGTATTTTATTTTTTTTGAGGATATTTTGAATGGAGTGGTTGTCCTCATTTCCATTTCAGAGGATTTGTCGCTGATATACAGGAATGCCTTTGATTTATGCGTGTTGATTTTATATCCTGCCACTGTGCTGAATTCATTTATTAGCTCTAATAGTTTCTTTGTAGAGCCTTTTGGGTCTGCTAGGTATAGAATCATGTCACCTGCAAATAGTGATAATTTAAGTTCTTCTTTTCCTATTTTGATGCCTTTAATTTCTTTTGTCTGTCTAATTGCTCTGGCCAGTGTTTCGAGAACTATGTTGAACAGAAGTGGAGAGAGAGGGCATCCCTGTCTTGTTCCAGATTTTAGAGGAAATGCCTTCAATTTTTCTCCATAGAAAGAAATTTATAGTGCTAAATAATTATAACAGAAAAGAAGAAATATCTCAAATAAATAACATAAATATCCATCTTAAGAGATAAACATTTTTAAAAGATCATTTAAAAGCAGAAAGAAGGAAATAAAGATAAGGAAAAATCAACAAGATAGAAAACAAAATAGTAAAAATCAAACAAAAAGCCAATTTTTCTAAAAGGTGAATAAGATGGATCAGTTTTGACCAAGGAAGAATGAGAATAATAACCAGTTTCAGGAATGAAAGCAGAATATCACTATATATTCCCCAGGTGCTAAAGGATAACAAGCAAATATGAACAATTTTATAGCCATAAACTTGACAACTTATATTAAATAGACAGATCATTTAAAAGACATAAATTACCAAGCCTATCTCAAGGAAAAAATAGGAAATCTGAATAGCTCTAGGTCATAGAGAAATTATAGATAATTTTAAAATTCTATAAAAACCTCTCACAAAGAAAACTCCAGGTCCAGATGAATTTACCATGAATTCTACCAAACATTGGAGGAAAAAAATAAAATCAATTTCTCTTAGAAAGTAAAGAAGAAGAGCATACTTTCATTTATGAGGTCAGTATCACTCTCATATCAAAATTCCAACCCATAACCAGGCTGTCGAGTTTCAAGTTCAAGTTCTGCCCCACAGAGGGCACAACCTGGGTAGAGCAATGTAGTCTCTGTGCCTCACTACCTCCCCCATAAAGCTGGCATAATAACACCAACCTGAGAAGGTTTTTAAAGGATTTAAGGAATTATTATGTGACAAGCACCTAGAACACTGCCTGGTGTGTAGATGCACTTCATACATGGTAGTTATTTTAGCTATCTTCTGAATGTTACTCATTTCTTTTTAAACCTTAATAAGTTCATTCTCTTCACTGTTCCTTCCCAGGAACCCATCCGAGTAGCTGTAGAGGGTAGTAAGAGAGAAGTGTTTTCCCAGAAAGTAGAACAAGAGAATATAGGGTAAAGGATATCACTTCAGAGAATGTCATTGCTAACCATAGAACTTCTTCCGCTTTGTCTTTCCCATCCCACAGGATTTGATGTGTGCTCCCAAGAAGTGCTTGGTTTCTCATTACATCTTTTTTCAAATATGCATTTTTTTCTGGAGTGTTCCTTTTTCTCCTTTGTATACTAGATGTTTTAAATTACTAATAATGATATTCCCAGAATTCACCCTTTCCACTAATGATTCTAGGCCCATAACAAGATTTAGATTCTTACCTAGAGCACCTGGGAGCAATGCAAGAACTGCTACTAGAAGAAATGACACGCACATACAAATAGTTAAAAAGAGCTGCCAATTCATATTGACAGGAGTCTGGGAAGCATGCAGAAGAATAAATTTTAAGGATATTCAGACCAAGAGATCCAGAATATATGACTAGATAAGACCAAATTCATCTGCATGGATGTGTACCATTGGGATTTCACATTTATATTTTGGCTTCACCTGAATACATGTTCATAACCCTTCAGGATAGCTAAATGAAGCCTGGATTATATGATGGTTTCTAATTTATGAAGTTAAAATGTCAGAACATTCCTAGAATAATGTTGTGGAAGAACTTTAAAGGTTGGAGGTAAAGAGCAAGTTGAAATGGGTCTATAATGTTTAACCTACCCAATCATTCCCTTTGAACAACCAAAAGAATGTAATCTTCATCAAGTTATTAATTAATGCATTGGGGAAAGGTGGGGTAACATCCTTGAAATAGAGCTTTGTGTTGGCTATCTCTCATAGGTCAGAAGTGCAGTGTTATAAGGGATGAGGTAAAGGGAAGGAGCATGGCCTGGCTGTGTGACAATAGGGTGAGTCAGGAGATAGCAACGCCACCAGAGTTGGTGTCCACCCACTCATTGGCACAAGAAACTGACTGATCAAGCAATCTAAGAGAGAAAAGGAAAAATTCTAGGAAGTGGTATTTAGATTTGGGTCTTGCCCTGTATTTGTTCTATTCCAGACACTTTGGTGCCTCCAATTTCCTGGATTGCTTGCTAAGAGAGAACTAAAAGCTCCTTTAGGACACATATCTAGAACATGTGAAGCATTAGGCAGGAGGTAGAGTCACTTTACCAAATAGAATGGTAAAGAGCAAACTGGTAAAATTTGATTTTTTTCGTGACCCATTCTAGTACCACTTTATTGTCCTGATACTCTAATGGGGAAACGATACAGAAGAGCAACAGGATCCTATGATAGGTGGTCCAGCATTATTTTCTGAGTTGTAAAGAGTGTTCTAGTGTCTGATTGGAGGATGTCTGGATATCCCAGAAGTAAACAGCGTCATCTGGTTAAGGCTTTATGCATGTGAGCATCAGCATCTAAACAGTCAATGCTTCTGTTTTGGTATATGAATCATCGGATGGATCTGGGGACTCTGTGGAATGGGACTGGTCAACAACTAAACAAAGGACACCTACTTCACTAGGCAAAGCATTTTCCTATTTAATTATTTAAATGTTATAGGAACAGATATATATAATTTGAGGTTCCTCCTTGGTCTCATCTTTCAGGTAGTCTGAACTCTCTCTACTATTCCCACTATCTCACAAAGAACTCATTCTGGTTATCACAGGATGGGACCCCCATATCCTACTTTTTTCATAATACATACCAGAGATAACTTCAATGTTATTCCATTTGGTACCTTGAGTTCAAATGCCATAACCACTTAACCTTCCAAAAGACAGCCTTATGGTAGAGACCCACCCTGAAATTCTATCAAGTACAGTTGGTACAGTTATCACCTTCAAAGGAGCAGGGGTTGGGGTCCTTTGAGAGCCACATATTTTATGATCCCCTCTCCTCTTACCCTACATAGTGCCCTCACAACATTCTCTCTTACTGTATAGGATTGAAAGAACAACACATATTCTAGTTACATTAACTATATTACTCTGGGTATACAGCATTAAGGAAATGACCCATTTATCTGGTCTTATGTTATCTAGAATTCTTGGCAAAGTCCACTAGTAGTTCTACCTATGATTCTATGCTAACTCCTCTGCTTCTAGTTCACTTCCTATGCAATTTCCTCTACAGCTCTAAAAATAGTCATGGAATATTGGCAATCTGTAACTCCCGAGGTCTTGACATCCTTGGCAAATTTACTGCTTAAGAAGTTTGAGACTTCAAAGGTCTAGTTCCTATAACCAGTTGATAATTACCCATCCCAATCATTGAAGCTAGTCATTCTGCCCTATTTGAGCTTTTCCCACTTCCTGGTTAGGTCTTTGATCTCTGATACCATGGTATGCTGAGCAAGATTCCCTGCTTTCTGTGCTAATTCTTGAGCACACGATGCCAAGTGACCAGGCACAAACACACCAGGCCTGTGATAAAGCTCCTGAGAAAGTAGTGAGCATGTTGTTTCCCTGTTGCCTATCATATTCTGGGCTAGAACCTAAGCATCTAAAAAGTTAGACAAAAGTTAGTCACTCTGAGAACTGTTTCCCACTTAAAAAAAAAAAAAAGTAAACATACACTTAACCATACAACCCAGAAATCACAATCCTGGCCATTTATTCCAGAGAAATAAAAACAAGTGTAAGCACACTATACAGGAACGTTTCCAGCAGCATTATCTACACAAGTCCTAAACTGGAAACAACCAAGATGTTCTACAAAAGGAGGAGAGTTAAAATGTGGCATATATATACCATGGAGTACTGTTTCAAAATAAATGAAACAAACTATTGACATCTGCAAAAGATTAGATGTATTTGAAGGACATAATACTGAGTGAAAAGAACAAACTTCAAAAGGTCACATATCAGTTTACAAAATACTCTCAAAATTACAAAGATGAAAAACTAAAGGTTTGTCAAGAATTAAGAGACAGTGGGGCATACAGAGATATGTTTCTAAAGGGAGGTGATCAGTTTCTAAAGGGTAGCATAAGGGAGAACTGTGGTAATGAAATAGTTCTGCACTGTGATTTTTAAAGGTGGTTACTATTATCTACATGTGTGATAAAGTGGCATAGAATTATACAAACACTGTACCAATGTTCTTTTCTGTTTTCAATATTGTACTATAGTTATGTAAAATACCAATTATGGAAAATTTAGTGAAGGCTTAGAGAAAATCTATACTTTAGTTTTTCAACTTTCTTTGAGTCTTTAATTATTTTAAAATGAAAAGTTAAGGAAAAACAAATAAATATGCATCATAACCCTGTATCTATTTTTTAATTGAACTTGAAGCTAAAAATCTTCCCACAAATAAAATACTAGATCCAGATAGCTTCACTGGTGTTATTACCAAATATTTAAGAAAGAATTCATACCAATTCTATACAAACTGTTCTAGAAAATGGAGACAGAGTGAATATACCCCAAAGCATGTTGTGATTCCAGCATTATAGCAATACCAACACCAAAGACATTATAAGAATAAAAAATTACAAACCCAAATCCCACATGAACCAAGATGTAAAAAATTCTAACTAAATTTTGGCAAATTAAATCCGATAATATGTAAAAAGAAAATATATCATGACTGAGTTATCCAATGAAAAACAAGCTTAGTTTAACATTGAAATCTATCAACTTATATGTCAAAATACACTCTACTGTTATGTATAAAAGAATAAAAATCAATCAAAAAAATCAATAAAATCTATCAATTTAATTCACCATATTAATGAACTGAAAAAATGAAAACTAAACAAAATGTGATTATCTCAAAAAACACAAATCATTTTTTTAAAATCCAATATATAGTTTTCATAAAATCTCTTAGCAAACGAGAAAGAACTTTTTCAACTTGATAAAGGGGATCTACAAAACACGTTCAGACACATCAAGATTAATGGTAAAACACTGAATATCTTCCCTTAAGATTAGAAACAATCTGTTCAACACTCTTCTATTCAACATGGTACTGGAGGTTCTAGTCAGTGCAATAAAGCAATATATATATATATATATATATATGAAAAGCAATAATTGGAAAGAGATAAAATTCTCTCTATTCACAGACCCTATGATCATTTTATTTTTTACAAAATGAAATGGAATCAACAACAGCAAACAAAAATAGCTTCTACACTTTGTTTAGTGATGTTGTAGGACACAAGATTAAAAATGTAATTAAAAAACCTGTGTTACAGATCATGGCATTTGCAGGCAAATGGATGGCATTAGAGCAGATTATGCTAAGTGAAGTTAGCCAATCCCTAAAAAACAAATGCAGAGTGTCTTCTCTGATATAAGGGGGGTGACTCAAAATGAGATAGGGAGGAAGAGCATGAGAAGAAGACAACCACTAAATAGGGAAGAGAGGTGGGAGGGAAAAAGAGGGAGAAGGAGAGTTGCACGGAAGATGGAAGGAGAACCTCATTGTTATACAGAATACATATATGATGTTGTGATGAGAAAAAGAAAAAAAATTGTGTCACATTAGATTGGATAGAGAGAAAGGATGGGAGAGGAGGGGAGGAGTAGGGGGGATAGGAAGGGCAGCAGAATAGGATAGACAATATGATTGAGGTATGTACATTCCATGTATGTATTATATGTCAAAATACATTCTGCTGTCATGTATGACTAAAAAAAATAAAAATAAATCGTATGGTAAAAAAATCAAAATAAACATCCTTTTTAGAGTTAAAAAACCTGTGTTAGTATATATTTGTGATAACAATCAAATATTTAAAATAATTAAGTATAGATATATGCTAAAGCCCAGATGTATACACAATTCCTATGTACTACAGGCTCTTCTTGGTGTTCATGAACAGGGAGGAAAGGTACCATTGAGAGAATTGTGTCAGTCATCAATTTTCTGAGGATGTCATCTTCTCCCTCCTAGCAAACCAGGATCCTTCCTTGAAAACATAGAAAAATCTCATATCTTCATTTTACCTATCTGGCAGCAGCCTCTGCTGTTTACTGCTTAATTGGTTGGGGGCAGGGATGGAAGTTAGAGAGTAAAGGGACTGTGCAGAAAAGAGGTAACATAGAAAGCCTGGGATTGCTATCTTAGGAAGTTGTACTTAGAAGGTGGCCCTTGCTGCATCCAGGCACTTGGCTGGTAAACAATTTCCTGTACTGATGTAAAACTTTTCTTCATATAAGGATGACTCACTGTGCCTGAACTCTAAAAACAAGGTGATTTGAACTGAACACCTACTTTTCCTTCTGAGAGTTTAGAATTTTGGTACCTGCTAAGCAGAGGGTGTCTATGTGTGCAGCTCCCAATGAAAACATTAGGCATTTAGTATCTAATAAACCTCCCTCATAGACAACCCTTTGCATGTGTTGTCACAATTTATTGTTAGAATTGTGTATTCTGCAAGCTCCACTGCAAAAGGACTTGGAAGCCTGTACCCTGTTTCCTCTATACTTTGCCCAGGCACCATTGTCCTTTGCTATTTTGCCTTGTGATTTGTCTCTATAATAACCACAGGCATGAGAACAACTATGACCTATGTGTCATTTTAGTCAATCATCAAAGCTAGGGGTGTTCTGGGGACACCCCACATGGGGACCACAAATGCTACCCTAGATGTGGTACCATACTAGCCATCATGTTCAAGTTCCCTCATTCCTTGTCAGTCTCTCCTTCCCAACTCCAGAGCCATCTCACAGTTAGCAGCATTCTTCTTCTTGTATATTGATCAGTAGTTACTTCTGTCAATTTAACTCTTTGTCTTTCACATTTCAAGAATTCTTCAAATTTTCTGGTTCATTCACTGTGTTTCTTTTCCTATAGCCATGATGTTAAATTATCTTTAAAAAATAAACATCTCAGCCAGGTATGGTGGTGCATGCCTGTAATCCCAGCAGCTGAGGAGGCTGAGGCAGAAGGGTCCAGAGTTCAAAGCCAACCTCAGCAACAGCAAGGTACTAAGCAGCTCAGTGAGACCCTGTAGCTAAATAAAATACAAAATAGGACTGCGGATGTGACTAAGTGGCCAAGTGCCCCTGAGTTCAATCCCCAGTGCACCTTACCCTCCCATTCCCCCTCCCCCCAAAAAAACTGCTCAATCATTTCTAAAGATTTGGGATATATATATGTAGATGAATTTTGTCAACCTGTTAACAGATATTCCACCACTCAGTCTCTGTTTAGCAAAAAGGAAAGAAAATAAATTTAACTAGGACTATTAACTTGTATTTGTCTTTAGGTCTTTGGGAGGTTCAATTTAGCAAGAATTGATTTATGGATTAGTGCTAAGAAAAGCCAAGGAATACAAGATATATGTACTTATATATGTATATATACATGTGTGTGTATATGTTCCTATGTCTGCTTGACTTTAACTTTTGTTAGATTAAGTGTTTATTTGCCAACAAATCATTTTAACATAAAAACTGTAGTGTCAAAATAATTGGTATGTAGAGAAATAAGCATGAAAGCAAGGTTAGTTATAACTAAAGGGAAAGCCATTGATTGGAGGTAGAAATATGAAATTGCAATTGCAGTAACTCTGCAAATTCAACTGAATGCCAACTCCGTTAGCAAATGCTATTGGTGATTTCAAGACATCGACAAATGATTTTTAATATCCAATAAAGTATTACTAAACCTCTCAAATCAAGCTCACAATATTATGAACATTTTAATGAAAATAACACCTCCTCTAGCTTAAATAAATGCTACAAAAAATATTTCAGTTAACCCATCACGATGTCCTTTATGGACTCCCAGTCCAGAACACTCATGTTGGAATCCATATTCCACTAGTCACTGTGTGACGTGGAGCAAGTGGCCTACTCTTTCTTTGCCTAATCACTCATCAGTGAAAGTGACAATAACAGCACTACCTTTAGTATTATTGTGACAATTGAGTGTATAACTGCTTAAAATAGTGCCTGAAACATATGAACATGTATGTTTTAGTTATCATTTTAAACTGGCCAAGAAATCAGGAAATGTAAGTTATATTACCATTTACATTTGAGTGTCAATGGGTAAGGCACTCAAATTTCTCAGCTTCCATGTCCTATATTGTGAAGGAATGGAATTTATTTTTTTATTTTATTTTTTTATTTTCTTTCTTTCTTTATTTTGATATTGACATATCATACATTTGAATCAGATGGGATATAATTTCTCTTTTTTCTGAGTGTACAGGTTGCAGAATTACATTGGTCATGCAGTCACGCATATACCCACAGCAATAATAATGTCTATTTTATTCTGCCGTCCTTCCATTCCTCCCTTCCCCTCCCCTCCCCTCCCATCACTTCTCTCTACCCAATCTAATGTGACCTACTTCTTTTTTTTCCCTCATCATACCTGTATTCTGTATAACGAAGGGGGTCTCCTTCCCTCTTCCATGCAATTCCCATTCCCCCTCCCTTTCCCTTCCACCTCTCTTCCCTATCTAGAGGTAATTTTCTTCTCATGTTCTTCCTCCCTACCCTTTTTTGAGTCACCTCCCTTATATCAGAGAAGACATTCGGCATTCGTTTTTTTGGGATTGGCGAACTTCACTTAGCATAATCTGCTCTAATGCCATCCATTTCCCTGCAAATGCCATGATTTTGTTATTTTTTAGTGCTGAGTAATATTCCATTGTGTATAAATGCCACTTTTTTATCCAAGGAATGGAATTTATGATCTCAAAGATTCTATCTGGGTGCTGGGATTGTGGCTTAGTGGTAGAGCGCTTGCCTTGCATGTGCAAGACGGTGGGTTCAATCCTCAGCACCACATACAAATAAATAAATAAAATAAAGGTATTGTGTCCAACTACAACTAAAAAATAAATATTTTTTTTAAAAAAGATTCTACCTGGTTCAAAATTTCCAATTATTTTGTCTTTTAAATTTATCTGGGAATACCCATAGTTTCCCCTAATTGTCCTCTGAGCAATTCACTCAAAACTTAAGTCCCTATATACCATTTTGTTTATATCACTCTTTTAACATTTATTTTGTGTCTACGTGTGAATGTGTTTAACCATCCCCCACCATATCAGACAATGATAAATTTAGGAACAAAGGGACATTCTTTTCTCTTTGCCCATAATAAATATTGATTCTTCATTCCATCATAATGCATGTATTGAATGGATGCCAAACATTGTTAAAGTAAGACATTGAGAAAAAAAAATGAAACCAAATTTCTGATTTCTGATTTCAAAGAATTTACTTTAGTAAACCAACCAATAAAGTTTAAGTACACTGTGTTATGACAGATGCAATAATAATGGATGGAGAGATCAAATATCCTTGAATGGTTCACAATAAATGATTTCAGAAGCAACATATATTGGATCTTGAAAGGTAATTCCCCTGATAGAATTAAAAGGTGAAATGGCGAAATGATCTTGTGTATACATGATGAAGTTATTGTATTGAGTTGATTTATTATATCGAAGTTGGCAAGGTCTTGGTCCCCTTGAACCAGACATCCTGTTGTTAATTCTCTGTAGAGATGGATGTTCCTATATCTTTCTCTACTCCATACTGATGAATTCATACCAAATCCTCTATATTATCTTCTACTTTCTCTCTTCTATTTAAAAATGTTTAACAACTGAATATATTTAAGATGTACAACATGATTTGATATATGTGTACACAGTACACTAATTACCATAGTTAAATTAACATGTCCATCACCACTCAAGTTACCTCTGTATGGGCATCGTAGGTAGTAAGGACACTCAAAATCTTCTCTCATCAAATTTTAGGTAGACGATGCAGTATTAACTATAATCACTGTGCTGTATACTAGACCCCAGAATCTATTCATTAAACTGAAAAACTTTATTTTATTTGACCAACATTTCCCCATATCCCCTATGCCTGAGCTCCTGGAAATCACTATTCTTCTCTCTGCTTCTATTAGTTCAACATTTTAAAATTCCACAGATAAATGAGATTGTACAGTATTTGCATTTAATTTTCTGGACTATTCCATTTAGCACAAAGTCTTTCTCATTCTTCATGTTATCACAAAGGCAGGATTTCCTTCTTTCCTATGGTTAAATACATTTCCTTGTATATATGCCACATTTTCCTTATCCATTTATCTGTCAATGGATACTTAGGTTGTCTCTGCATCTTGGCAATTATGAATAGTGCTGCAATGAACTTGAGTTATGCTTTCTTCTTGAATCTGTTCATCTAAATCCACAAGAACTCTACCCTAACCCAAGCCAACATCATCAATCACCTGGATTATTTCAATGGTCAACTAGCCCATTTTCTCATATCTACTATTGCTCTTATACAATATATTATTCAAACCATAGCTAAAATGATAATTTGAAATGATAATGGCCCTTCCCTATTTAAAATAACTCAGATTAAAAACCATTAGATTGGACTGGTGCCATGTCAGAGACCAACCAAGATGGGGAGAGTGTCCATACAAAGGAGGAAAAGTGAGTCTGTATGTATTGGAGCCCCTGCAGGGTGAGTTGTGTATCTCTGTGATTGGAAAGCCTGACCCAGACTGGAACCTAAGTCATGTGAGTAAAACATCTGCTCAGTGTAACTTGTGGAATCCAAGTGGGATAAAGAGGGCAACTAAACAGTGGATAGGCTGGCATCAACAATGAGAGATTAATTAGGGTATTATGGTTTGGAAATAGGAATGTCCCCTGAAAAGCTAATATAATAGGCAATTTAGAAATTATTAGATTATGAGAGTTATAATTTCATCACTACATTAATCCATCAAATGGATTAATAATATGAATGGACTACTGGGTGATTACTGCAGGAAGATGGATGTGGCTACTGAAAATAG
The DNA here is from genome assembly GCF_001458135.2 of Marmota marmota marmota. Taxonomy (NCBI): domain Eukaryota; kingdom Metazoa; phylum Chordata; class Mammalia; order Rodentia; family Sciuridae; genus Marmota; species Marmota marmota. Next base: position 4,642,259 of record NW_026000005.1, read on the forward strand.
GTTCCTGAAGGTGTGGCCTAAACTCTATCTATAGTCTATGGTTCCTTACTTTCTCTCTTCTTCCCAGCTGCCACGTGCCAAGCAGCATTCCTCTGCTACACCCTTGTGCCATGATGTTCTGCTCATCTCAGGCCATGAGAGCAATGGAGGTGGTGGACCATGAACTAAGACCTCTAAAACCATTAGCCAAAGTAAACTTTTCTTCCTCTAAGTTGCTCCTCTCATGTATTTTGGTCACAGCAATGAAAAGATACTAACACAAGGGGAATTGAACAAATGAGAATATCAAGGATAATGAAGACCAGTTTTCAATGAAAGGAACTACACATGTAAAAAGAAATAAAATTAAAATGAATGAATTCTGAGTTCTGTGGCATTGCCTTGCAAGGAGAAGTATCACTGTAAACTGATAGTTGTATGCATGTAAATGTGAATATTGTGGGTGTATGCGCATCTATATAGGAGCATATGTTCCCTACCTTTGTCTACAGAAAAGCAATAGTCCCAATAGCATGGAGCACGCCTAGCTCCCCGATCTTGCTATCGAATTACTGTTCTTCAAAAGAACCAAGACTTTTTAAAGAATTCGCTGTCAGGTCTGAGGCAGTGAAAGTCCTAGAGGAGCCTAGAACTTCATACTATGCACAAAACAAACATATTCAAAGTCTGAAACCACTTAAACATCTAAATAAGTGATAGTAATAGATGTCCATTTAATGAAATGGAAATCCATGAATCTACAAAAATATTAATTAATGAATAATTGAAAGTTTAGTGATAAGTAGGAAATTTGCAGAGGATCAAAGTACCTCTTTCACAAAGCACTTATTTTAAAAAGGAAAAATGTAACTTTATAGGGGAAAAGTGTCACAAAAAGTTTATAATCGAGCAATCTAAGTGAATACTATGAACAATGAGACAAATCAAACTCTGGGCTACCTAATAATAAGATACAATGAAAAGAATATAGTGCCATTTCTATTGTATCCCTGTCATAACTGCATAATTTATTTATGAGAAAATGTGAGACACACCAAACAGAAAGTTATGTATTAAATAACTGGCATGTGTCATTCACAATTGCCAAGGCCTTAAAAGTCAAGAAAAAACTGGGAAACTGACCGAAGGAGTCTAAAATGTAATGACACTGAATGAAGAAAGTAGTTCCTTACTAGGTCCTTTTACTGAAAAGACATTATTGGGACAATTGGCAAAATATGAATAGGGTCTGTGGATTAGACAATAATAATGTAGTAGTTTAATTTCCTGGTTTTGATGACTGTGTTGTGGTTATGTTCTTACATGTGAAAAGAAAAAGCAGGCAGGCAGACAGACCACAGGTTGGGAAGATAATGAGACAAATTAGCAATGACTCCCAAATGGTTGAGAAAAACAAAGTATTTGTACTATAAATTGAATGCTTTATAACTTTGAGATTGTCTCCAAATTTAAGTAACAGACATACAATGGCATTCCATTACATGAAACTGTTCTGTAGCTTCCTGTTGCTCTTAGGAAAAAAGACAAAAATCCTTAAAACGAGGATTTTTATGAACAAGACTGCATAATCTTGTTCCTACATTTCAGTTTTGTTCTGCTAACTCTCTCCTTTTGGCATGTTGCATTCTGTTGTTCTTTTTGTTCCTTAAACATTCTTGAAGTACAGGGCTATCCACTTGCTGTGCCCTCTGCCCAGAACATTCTCCATTTCCTGGCCTCATATTATATTAAATTTCTTCTATGCTTTTCTTCCTTTCTTTTTTTAAATTTGGTATGACCTTTTCCAAACCTTTGTCTCCAGGAGTAGGTCGTTTTCCCATTATTCGTCCTCACAGCACTAAGTATTACAGACTTGTCTGAATAATTGATGTAAACTCTATTATACTGCTTTTTGAGGGCAGAACCATATCTTTACTCAGTACAGGATCCCAAAGGATCTAGCCCAGACAACAATAAACAGTTTTAATAAATTGCTTTAAATTGCTACATTTGGCCTAATATTCTCCAAACTACTCTCCCTTTTCCAGCTTTCTCCCCTTGTATCATCTTGCCAATATCTGAGATAGTTATGTAAAATACTCAGTCCTTTACTTAAAAGCTTTAAAAAGCTTCCTCAGCATCTAAAATGTCTAAGTCTTCATCCGTTATGGCATTTATAAAAAGATGACCTGGGCCCAGCTTAATTCTCCAGTTTTCAATTTGTTTTTCAAGCTATCCCATTCCTCAGTTTATACCCACAAGACTTAAAATCAGCAGCTACAGCAATGTTTATAGCAGCTCAATTCACAACATCCAAACTATGGAACCAACCTAGATGCCCTTCAACAGATGAATGGAAAAAGAAAATATATTATATATACACAATACTCAGCCTTAAAGAATAAAGAAACTATAGCATTTGCAGGTAAATGGACGGAGCTGGAGAATATCATGCTAAGTGAAATAAGCCAATCCCCAAAGGCAGAATGTTCTGATATGTGAATGCTAACTTCACAATAAGGGGGTGCTGGGGAAAAACAGATATACTTTGGATTAGGCAGGGGGGAGTGAAGGGAGGGAGGGGTTGGGGGTAGAAACGATAGTGGAATGAATGTACATATATGATTATACAACCAGTGTGATTCTACATCATGAACAACCAGAAGAATGAGAAGTTATACTCCATTTATGTATGATGTGTCAAAATGCATTCTACTGTCATGTATAACTAATTAGAACAATTTTTAAAAAGAAAAAATGTTGGTTTACAGTGTGGCATAATAATTAACATCATAGTCCCTGGAGCCAGGTTGCTTAGGCGTGAATCTCAGCTCAAATACATATTAATCACAATTTCAGCAACTGTGTAATGCGTATAATAATAGCCATTATCTAATAGGAGGTCTGAGTTAATACATGTATATATATTCTTAGACCATTTCCTGGTACATGTTGACAATTATCACATCAGGCTGCTTCTAATATTTCTTCCTTTGTTCATTCTACTTCTTCTGGTTTCCTACAATATTAGCCATAGATCCCATGTATTCATAAATTTTTTATAAGCTGATATTTGGCATATTACCAATGAAGTTGCTACCCACTACAACTTATTTCATGTTGGGCATAATGTCATAAATAGGTATCAGCTTCGTTGTGTTGTTCTCTTTTGATGGTCCTAAGCGTAGCTACTTCCGTTGTTATATTGCTCCAGGTTCAAAATGCATTCTGTACCAGATCATGTAGATACAAGGTGAAAGAAAGGAGTATGGATAACGCCCTAGTATCTGGCTTGAACGACTCAGAAGCCAGGAACTACTGGAAAATGCTCAAATGTTTGTTGGTACAATCACATTTTTATTTCTTGCAAGTTTCCCATTGCCTGTTTAGTTCTCTAGGGTCACCCTGAAATGTCAGTACCGGGAAGCTCCCCTTTTCCTGCCAAATTTCCCTTTTCGGAGTGTCTCCCATCCATCAACCAGACAAAACTTGCACGTCTTCGACTTCCTATTAAAACTGGGGATTTAAGGAAATCTCACGCCCAAACCCTCCCTCAGGGTTTCGCCGTCACCCAGGCAACCGGACCAGGAAGGGGCGGGCTTCCCCATCCTTTCTTCCGCCGGCGGCCGGCGCCTGCCTCATTTAATGCGGGGGCGTTGGCTGCGCAATCTTCCCGCGTCCCTCAGCTCCGGGATGGACCCGGAGCTGGAGCCGGATCCCGGACAGACAGCCACGTCAACCTAAACCTACACCACCCTCCCCACCGCGCCGCTGCGGCGGGTCTCCGGCCGCGTCCTCCACGCCTTTCCCACAATGCCCCGCAGTAGGCTCCGCCCCGGCTCGCCGTGGAGAACGGCGCGCGAGGAACGAGGAGCGGACCGGAGCTGTCCGCGCGCTCTCGCTGCCGGTGCGGCGCGTGCTCCCCCGTCCCGAGCTCGGCGGCCTGGCGGTCGGAGAGTGCGTGCTTTCCTTCTCCGCGCACAGTTTGGGTTCGACTGGACAGGGTCCGCCGGGGATTGAGGATGGGGGAGTAGCCGCTGGAGGCTTCACAGAGGTGGGCATGGGCCGGGGGCTGGGGCTGTCCCGGAGCCGGCGGCGGCCTGGGCCCTCCCGGGAGGGAGGGTCGGCGTGCTTGTGCTCCTGAACCCTCCCCTTCTTAGCTCGGACGACTGGCGTGCGGTGTTCTTGTCCAGCTCTTCCTCCCATCTACCCGCTCCGCCCTCTGTCTGTGGGTTCCCGGCTTCCTGCTCCCATTTCTCACTTTAGCTTCAGTCAACTCGGGTTCCCCGTCTCTTGATCAGACATGACACTTGGGACACGCGCAAGACAGTCCTGTTTCCCCCTCTCCACTTTCTCCCCCATTTCACTCCGGGGAGATGTCTGCGGGAGGCTTTCGCATTTCGAGAAACGCTTTTAGCGTTTACCTGCAGCTTCCACCTGTACCAGAGCTCCAGCTTGGGCAGTTCAGCCACACCCACGCTGACAGAACAACCCCTAGGGGAGGAACACCTCATCCCAAAGTGATGTTTGAGATGTTCTCTTTTTCTGAAGGTTGTTTTCAGCCTGGGTGTTTTTTCTTCATCAGTATATTTCCCAAAGGTATAGTTTTGGGGCATGAAAAGGTGGGATTAGAAATGAGACGAAGACCATTCACAGGTAAGGAGGAATTTTTAAAACGAGGCATTTGGGATTAAAGGAAGAAAGGTAGAACTGGCTGAGGATGCTCGGAAAGTAAAGTTTTTCAAAGCATTTTGAAATCTTGGGTACTAAAGTGTACTAGTTTGTGATATGATGAAATAATGATTCTTTTTATCCTTCAGAGGTGAACTTGTCTAAATAACTGATTCTCCTTTTCCTATTGTTTCTATTTTTATTCATATTGAACGTGAACTTTGTGGTATAAATACATTAACTATTATTCTATTTTTGTAAAATAGCCTCTACTCAAATTTAGTATAAGCACCTTAGAAAACTCGGGAAAGATGGCCTGCCATCTAAGTTATGTATTGTAACAGGGTAATTAACTGATGTATTTTAAAAGGTTATGTGAAAAGTAGAGACCCTGTGGAAAAACACTGTGCTTCCTCCCAGTCCCCTGAAAAGATATTTCCTACAAGTGAGATCTAATAAAAAGAAAACCACACAGCTTTAAGGAGTGTAAAAATAGCTGAAAAAGAAAAAGGTATTACAAAAGGACAACACCTATGCTAGGTAGAAAAAAGAAAATACATCCTTTTCTTGCCCTTGTGTTCGGATGCTGATCAGAGGTTTTTCCCCATTGTATAAATTACTCTTTGTGTGTGTGTGCAGGCAATTGAGTGTTCTAGCTAGTTACCACTAGTCAATACCTTTATCTGCTGTCTTGAGATTTACACAAAATTGGCCACCAAAATATGGAAGCTGTGAGGAAAGGCCATGAAGAATAGATCTTGCAGATTGGCCATTTGATGGACATTTCATGGCTTGACCGTGCTATTTGAAATAATTTATGTTATTGCTGTTTCATTTGAAATGTGTTTTAACTGCCTGGTTTTCTCTGTTTAGATTAACATTTTTGGAGACAATCCGTTGGTACTTGATTCACCCTTGAAGTAATGCGGACAGAAGTTCTCAAATTTGCGTATTACATCAGCTGGACCCAGCAGTCTGTCTTAATGTTCACTTAAACCAGAGCTTGTATAAGAATGAGAATGGGAGTCTGGTTAAATAAGGATGATTATATCAGAGACTTAAAAAGAATCAGTCTCTTTCTTCTCATAGTGTATATGGCTGTTTTAGTGGGCACAGATCAGGATTTTTACAGTTTACTTGGAGTATCCAAAACTGCAAGCAGTAGAGAAATAAGACAAGCTTTTAAGAAATTAGCATTGAAGTTACATCCTGATAAAAACCCAGTAAGTAAAAGTTTTGCTTTTGAAAATATCTGATTATTGTAGTACATTTTGATATTTAAAATATTTTGAAGAAGAGTTTAAAGTGATGAGGAGTAGTCACATGCCAAAAGTGACAATTCAGTTAAAAACAGAAGAAGAAAAATATTCTCGTCAGGAATGGTGGGAAGGAATGCCATACCAAATAGGCAGTTCCCTATTAATTTGAAAACTATTTTCAGCACATATATTAAAGATAATAATTCTCAAATTATCATGTCTGTAAAGGAGTTTTTAGTGTAGACTAGGTTATGATCAACTGTTTTAGAGAAGAAAATAATTTTCAGAACTCAGTGTCTTGCCAAAAATGACAATAATAACTGATAATTATGTGCTTTAACTTCCCTTTTTTTTTCACACATAAGACCACAGACCAGTTAGAAAGTTTTATATATTAAAACTTGAGAGTATTCAGATGTACTTCCATTTATAAATATTTGTGTATCCAATAATGTGATCTTTAAAATTACTTTTAATTTTTATGGTCTGTTTGTAATTTGTGTAATAAATTCAATAATAGCTTTCATCATTATTAAGAATCAAATGATTAAGTTTTTTTTTTTTTTTTCAAGGTAGAATTTTTTTTAAAAGGATTTTATTTCTGAAACAAAGCTGAGCAATAGAAACAGTATTTCTTTAGAACTCTTTATTAATTATCTTTGTGATCTATATTTAGGATTTTCACTTTTTTCAGTTTTTCTTTTAAATTTTCAGAATATGAAAGATGGTAGACCTACATTTGTATATTATTTAAATGAAAGCATCCTTCAAAAACCAAAATATAATAAAAGAGAAACTGCCAATCCAGTTTGAATTATTGCTTATATTAGTTCTTATGTAATTATCTGAGGGATTGGAGCACATACTTTTTTAAGTTAATATGTTGATCTGCCTCAGAAAAATATTCTACAATCTATGATTGTTTCAAAAATAATATTTTAAAAATTAAGGATTTCAGTCTTGTTTTTATTCAATTGCATTTGTAATTAGAAAATATTTCTTGATTTTATCCCGTGATTACTCATATCGCTTTATACTAACCCCCACCATGTTGGTATATAGTATTCGAGAAATCTTTGTTTTAATTAATCTACACATAGGTTCTGAAAGGACTTGGATTATGTATCTTAAATAACTGTCATTTATAATATTTTTTAACAGAATAACCCAAATGCACATGGTGATTTTTTAAAAATAAATAGAGCATATGAAGTACTTAAAGATGAAGATCTTCGGAAGAAGTATGACAAATATGGAGAAAAAGGACTTGAAGATAATCAAGGAGGCCAGTATGAAAGCTGGAACTATTATCGTTATGATTTTGGTAAGGTCATATATTGTGAATTTTATTATCTGATTTTAAAAAGAAGTTAATTTTGTTTCACCACTTAGCTTGTGAATTTAATATGTATCATCTTGATTTGCTTTTTTGAATTTACTCTGGGAGTGGAATTCTAAAGGCAGGTAACTTGGTATGCGGAGGTTATCTGTACAGATATGAAAGTGTATTGGCCAAAAATTCCTACTTAAAAAAAAGTGTGTGTGTATATACATTTACATATGTTTGTATTAAAATTAATTTCTAGAACATCGTGTTTTCCAAAAAGGGTAAATCGTCTTTTAAATTTAATAGTGGTTACTTCAGTAGAAATGCCATCCTTCTCCTGTGTAACAAAAAATAAGGTAAGAACAGAGGGAGGAAACAAAGGAACCAAGGGAGACAGAAAATAAACACTGATATGAAGGCAGAATAACCAGTATTTCTCAGTCATTAATTAACCTCAAATGCAGTTTAACAACTGAAATATGCTTTTATATTAAACAAAAATATTTTAAATTTGTTTTTAGAAAATGCTTCTTAAGACTGATTTTATTACTGATGTGATTCTGCAATCTGTGTATGGGGTGAAGGTGGGAGTTCATAACCCACTTGAATCAAAGTGTGGAATATGATATGTCAAGAAATTTGTAATGTTTTGAACAACCCACAATAAAAAATTAAAAAAAAAAAAAGACTGATTTTATTTTCAAAATCATAGTTTCAAGTATATTTTCTGCAACTCCATAACTGTGTCAGCTGTTAGCAAACTACATTTTACTGACCATTTAAATCTGACTCACCACCTGTTTATATAAAATGTTTTATTGGAATGCAGTTATGCTTAATTGTTTTCATGTTGGCTATACGTTCACATTTTGAAGGCAGAGTTTAGTATTTGTGATTAAAAATCATAGGTCTTCAAAAGCCCCAAATGTTTACTAATGGCCTATATAGAAAAAGGTTGCTGACTCCTGGTTTTATATCCATTGTTAGTACTGTTTGGATATTTTATATAGTAATGAGAAATTTTCTCACATTGATTTTAATTATGGTAAGTAAAATTCATATTTACTGCTAAATGTTAGAAAATAGAAATTTTCTGTGGAGATGAAATTATGTAAATATTAGAAACTTCCTCTACCCCCAGTAAACTCACACTCTTGATAGGCCAGATCAGAAAACTAATGTCTTTTTTGTTGTTGTTTTATTTTTGTTTTTAGTAGTTGTAGATGGACAGCAAGCCTTTATTTTATTTGTTTATTTTTATGTGGTGCTGAGGATCAAACCCAGTGCCTCACACATGGGCAATAAGCACTCTGCCACTGAGCTACAGCCCCAGCCTGAGAAAACTAATATTTTTATATCACTTTGCAGATGTATCACCAATAGTATTATTTCCTGTTGGTTTTTCTGTTAGTTTACTACACATTATGCAAGTTTGAGAATTTATATAAAAATTTTATTTTTTCATGGTTAAAACAAAAATGAATATTACGTGGTAATTTACTTTTATGGAGAAGTGTTTATAATTTTTGTATATTTTAAAAATTAGGTATTTATGATGATGATCCTGAAATCATAACATTGGAGAGAAGAGAATTTGGTAAGTTTGTAGACATGATTTTCTAAAACTAGTTCAATCTCAGTATCATCTCTTGGATCTAAATGTGTTCAGAAGTTAGAAACATTTGGGATTTTAGAAAGGTAATAATGGAATATTGTTTATATATTAAACAGTGTTTCCAGAAGAATGTGAGGTAGTATGCCATTAATAAAGACACTAGTATTTCTGAAGCAAAATGCATATGTATGAAAAAATGCATATATATATATATATATATATATATATATATATATATATATAAATCAAACAAAAGAAATAAAAATAATATGTAGCTCTGTGTCCATTCAGGCCAGATTTGGATGCCAAATTAGCTTGCTGCATATTTGCAAAACAAAAAAAATTTCCATAAATAGAAGAAAGATCAGTAGAATAGAGGGAGGGAGGAAGGGAAGGAACTGGGAAATACTTGGGACTGAATTAAAGCAAATTATATTCCATGCTTTTATAATTGTGTCAAAATGAATCCTAATGTTTTGTATAACTAAAAAGAACCAGAAAGGGGAAAAAAGGAAAAAGAAAAACTTCCAGTGTCTGAGCTTTTTTATTTTAAAATTTTGGATTAGTATATGGTTATTTTAGAATCAGTTTTAATTTGATCTGTGATTTGTGTGAAAATGAATATTAAGAATATAGTTATGCATATTTCATTTCAGAAACTAACAAAAACTGGATTCAATTCTTACATTTTCAGTCTTTATACAATAATAATAGGTTTATTCATTCTTTTGTATTTCAAAGCAGTAAATTGAACCTCAAATTAAATTCTCATTTTATTCTTCTGTATTATAATCAGATTTAATTTATAAAACTAAAATAGCATACCAGTTGCAAAAAGTATATATTTTATGTTTTTTATGTATTATCATCATAAAAGATGTATTATAGTCACTTGATTTTGTACCATTTATTACTTCTAAGCAAGTATTACCTTTTATTCTAACTTTTTATATCAGTGAATTCAGGCATAAAAAATAACTATACTGTGTTATAAGTTTTGCATGTGAATACAAGTTCTGAGTAAAGAGAAAATATATCTTCCCTACAAAGGAAGTAGGAAAATTTTGAATCGTTTGGATTATTGGTAGGATAAATTAACACCCATGTGATGAACTGGTGGACATAACTTTACAGCATGTTCACTATATAAATCTGTAGCTTTTCCTGTGTGGTTGTTATTGTCACTCGTCTTCTACTATTTTAGTGAGTGTTGTGTGGACCAAGAAAGCAGAAAACATTGGAATTACAGATAGAATAAAAGGAACTGAACAAAACCTGCAAATGAACTAGTTTATGAATCCACCTAGAATGAGACTTTACTGATATTGCACATTAGTTCAAGCTTTTTCAGCTGTGTCACTATGTGGAAAAGGCTGAGAACCACTAACAGTTCACGTAGAACTCCAAATAGTAGTTTTAAATTATTACAGCCACAAAATGTAAGACTAGATTACTAGCTAATATTGACAGTTCAATACATATTTGCCATTATTCCACTTGATATCTAATACTACTCTTCATATTACTAGACTTAGACAAGATAATTCTGAAGTTGTAGTTGAAGAAGCAGAAGTAAGATGTCAAACCGATGGTAGAATCAATTTGTACTTATGTAAATATCAAACTACCCTCAATTGTATGTCTATTACCAGTTGTTTTCTTTTGCTTTGAGTTGTTTAGTCTTATGTTTTCATAAATATAGAATTATTTTAGTTTTGTTTTCTTCCTCTAGGAAAGATAATGTATTTTCTTCCAGTTAGGATCACCAGCAGTTTCAAATAAAGTAATTCAAAAGCTGTGCTTTGAATTTTGAGAGGACTAGTCACTTTCCAGTTGTTCTTTATATACAGAAACCTTCTTGAGATGTGCCCTGAATGCCCTTTTGTCCTTCTGGCCCAATAAATCAATTGAAATCTCTGCTCATTTCTTCCTTGTCAGCTGCTACATTTTCTCAAAGTGACAAACACTGACTCTGATTTTTACCTTTTTTCATACCATTAGCCCCTGATTCTTCACTGTTTGGTAACTCTCTAATACTTTTAACAAAGGTCTTTTATATTTTGTCCAGTTTTCCAATTTTAGTAGTGGCAGAATTAGTCCAAATTACATAGTTAAATTTTACCAGGAGGGAAAGCCCAAAATGTTCAAGTTTTGTTCAGAAGGAAAAACCTGATTACACTTTCACAGCTTTTAAATGTTCTCATCTTTCTCGGTAAATATTCATTTTATCTTTTTATATGGTATAGGACAGTAGTGTTTCAGTCTTTATAATCAAGTTCTGGATGGTATTTGCAAAAGTGGAGAATGTCTCACATGTATACTGGTCATTCTTAGTAGTACCATATAATATAGGCATCCTTTAGAAAATAGTATAAGAAAGAGGATCTCAAAGCACTTCTGCCTTTTGTTGCATTTTTCTGTGTTTAAAGAAACTATTAGTTATAGTTGTCTAATTATTAACAGATACCAGTTTTAATTGGGTAATTCAGAGACCAAAAATTGGATCTTGAAATATACTCAAGTCTTTTAGGTCACTGAGTTATGTAAAAGCATTTCTTTGTGCTCTGAAAATGTAGTATTAAAAAAAATTGTAGCTGGGCACAGTGGAACATACCTCTGATCCCAGGAGGATCATGAGTTCAAACCCAACCTAGACAACATCAAGACTGTCTCAAAAAAGAAAAAAAAAATTAATGAAAATACTTTTAATCTTATTAGTCTTAATCATCCAGAACTGGGTAGATGTGTTAGAAGTGTCCATAAAAACAAAGTACCAAAATTACACATTTTCACAGTTATAACTAATAAGGTAATCACTTTTTCTAGTAAAGCTTGCATTCTACTGAGATTTTTAATTAAATTAGCATCCATTGGTCATCAGAGCCAACATGGGAATTGTTTTAACCTAGACAGAGTTGTCTGTCACTTTCTAAGCATTGCTAAAAACAGTTGATAAAATTATAAATTATTTTGCCTATGGTGTACAATTAACTGTTTTTCCATAAATCTATCTTATTGAAACACAGGTGAATATTGACTCATACATATATCAAATTAACTTGAGTTAATCATGCATAGTTAATACAATATGCTTGTTTTGATGTCTCACTATAATTTATGAAAATTTTATTTTAAAATTACAAATAGATTGTGGGGGGGAAGTAAAAAAATAAAATTACCAATAACTGATTTTGCTGTAGAATTGTATGAAAACCCTTAACCAAAAGCAAATTGCCCGTGCCTTTGAATGTACATATACACCCTTACAATGTTAAAATTATAAAATGAATTAAGTTTCTTTACCCTCATCAAGTCATTTACAGATTATAACATATACTGTTGATTAGACATGTTCAAATCTATTTTAGCAAATATGTATTTGTCTTGAAATAATAAAAACCTTTATCTAGTACTTCTCAAACAACATGATTTTCTAAGGTAAATGTCTTATCTATGGTAAAGATTAAATTTAATTCTACAATCCTTGCTATATTGTGTAGGTTTCTCATTCTTTGAGAATTTAAAATAGGCATCAGAATTGATTTGACCACATACTTAAACTATGCAATAGATAGTAGGGGAACCTCACTCTGAATCTTTCTCACTGGTTCTCTATTTCTCTTATCCACACAAGCTCTTACATAAGGTTGGCTGTTATTTCCATGTGTCTTTTTTATTTAAGTTTCAGAGCCATATTTTTCTTGCAGCTCATGCATGCTTCTTACCAAATATGGGTTTAAGAAAAATTTTTTTTAAAAGTTATTGTTGGTTTGACATTTGAAATATTTTCATATAAAAAGTTTTTATAGAAAATGATAAAGGTAGTTATGAAAGATTTATGACTGCTTTTTCTGTTAATCTCAAAAGTTTTTAACTAAACAGTAACGTTTAGTAAATTGTTTTATGTACTTTTTTAGATGCTGCTGTTAATTCTGGAGAAGTGTGGTTTGTAAACTTTTACTCCTCAGGATGTTCACACTGCCATGATTTAGCTCCCACTGTATGTATTTTTTACCTTCTGATTTTTTTTGCATTTTTATTTTTTAATATGTTGGCATTTTTCTATTTGTAATAATTATGACTATTAAATAATTATCAAATACTTTCACATATGTATAGTTTTATTTGATAAAATTTTTTTCCTTTAAGGCTTCATAGCTTGAGATGTTTTAAGGAGAAAAAATGAATAGAGGTATACTTTTTCTGTCATAGTGGAGAGACTTTGCTAAAGAAGTGGATGGATTACTTCGAATTGGAGCTGTGAACTGTGGTGATGATAGAATGCTTTGCCGAATGAAAGGAGTCAACAGTTATCCTAGCCTCCTCATTTTTAGATCCGGAATGGTAAGAGATGATTAGCAATTTTCAAATCTGTTGAACTTTATAACAAGTGAAATGGCTAGCTAAAGTACAGTATATGTATATACTGTATATATATATAGGTTTTTAAGTGTTACTTTAGGTGCCATCTAAATAATAATAATGCATACTCATAGTAATATCCATAGAACTCATAGTAGTATTCTTTAGATCTGTCTTGTTGAAATATAGGTGATCATTGACTCCTACACTTTTCACTTTGAGATTATTTTATGAATACTTTTAAATGCCATTACTTTAACTTTGGTGTATGCCAAAATTAAATGTTTTCCAGTTTTAGTTTCTGTCTTAATTTATTCAACATGCATATTGTGGTTTGTTATTCACAGAGTATTTTGTAAATATTAACTTGTTGAATATTAAGCTCCAATCTCCTTTTTCCAAGTTTCCTGTGATAGAACTAAAACTATTAGTATTAATCAAATTCTTTCTGAAGAATCTGTACTATCCATTTTTCTCAGAATATCATTGGAAATGATACTACACTGTTGAGAGATACCTGTTTAAAATAATGTAAAATCAAAGTATTTGATACTCTCATAGTGAGTTTTAAAAAGAAAAGGTAAATATTTCTCTTTTTATAAAATTCAATAGGCTGCAGTGAAATATTATGGAGACAGATCAAAGGAAAGTTTAGTGAGTTTTGCCATGCAGCATATTAGAAGCACAGTGTCGGAATTATCAACAGGTAATTTTAATTTCTTAATGTGCTTGATGTTCAAGGATACTTTTAAATTGGAATTTTAAGTTTTACAATGGCAGTATTAATATTTTGGTCATAATACTGAAATTTTGAAGTATCTTTTCCGTGTTTCTTAAAGAGGAATTGTGTCATTGCTCTGACTTCAACTGAATAGTAAATATTTAACAACCTAGTTATTTTTTTTAAGAGAGAGAGAGAGAGAATTTTTTTTAATATTTATTTTTTAGTTTTTGGTGGGCACAACATCTTTTTATTTTATTTTTATGTGGTGCTGAGGATCGAACCCAGCTCCCCGTGCATGCCAGGCAAGCACACTACCGCTTGAGCCACATCCCCAGCCCCAAACCTAGTTATTTTTACAGAAACTTAACAAGGTATGAGAAATGGATCTAAGATGGACATAGGTGACAAGGCAGTTTTTAAAATGCAGCTAAATGTTTAGTAATGTATGTTTTATTGCTTTTATAAGCATAGGAAGTAATAAGTTCATGCCTATCCAGATTTAAGTTCAAAAACATTTCTTAGGCTTTTAATTCATCAAATGATTTTAGGCTTATTTCTCTGAACTATTCTTGAAATGACAGTATTTATGGTTAAAGGGATATTTATTTAATTCTTTGGGTACCACTTATATATCAGAAACTGTTAATTACTAGGGCTGCAGAAATGAAATACATAATTCCTGCCATCAACAACCTCATTATTTTAATGAGGAAAATACTAATGAACAATTAAAATACAGTACAGTAACTCTTATGATAGACATAAGCTTAGAGAGGCATAAAATATATGAAATAACCCGGGCTGGGGTTGTGGCTCAGTGACAGAGTGCTTACTTAGCATGTTCAAGACCCTGGGTTCAATCCTCAGCACCACATAAAAATAAATAAATAAAATAAAGGTATTGTGTCCAACTATAACTAAAAAATAAATACTTAAAAAAAGGATATGAAATAACCTATTTGAGGAAAGGTTAGAAAATATTTCTTAGAAGATGTCATATCCAGTCTCCAATAGAAATGAATAGGAAGTCTTCAGAGAGCACTGTGCATTTGGGAATTGGCAATAGCTTCTGTATCTGACAAAAAGATGTAATGTGTTAAGAGTGGTGTGGGGAGACACAGGAGTTTTGTCTACATATTTAGACAAAACTCAGATTACAAGAGGCCTTTCTTGCCATCTTGAATATTCTTCTTAAGCAAATAATGAATTTAGATTTATGTGATGAAAAATTGGAGAGACAGTAAAGGATTTTGACAAACTTAGAGGATTTTTAGAAAGATAACTTAATAATACAGTGAATTAGAAGAGGATATGATTAGAAAGACAAATTCATTTGGAAGACTGTTGCAATATTGAGTAATAGGTGATCAGAAATTTGCTTTTATTTTCTTTAAAGGAAATTTTGTTAACTCCATACAAACTGCTTTTGCTGCTGGTATTGGCTGGCTGATCACCTTTTGTTCCAAAGGAGGAGGTAATTTTATTATTTTGTCATCCTAAAATGAAGACTGTAACATTTAAATTTTAGGTGGCAGTTCTAAATATGCTACTGTAATTGCCTTTTCATTAAATAATTGATGATTTGAAACCATGATTTAGACACAAGATTATAATTTTTTACTTACTGAATATGTACCATTTTTGTTACATAAGATGTTATCACATTGTTAATTTGTTAATGTGACACGTATTTGTTGGACAAGTTTTTCAGCTTACTTGTATTCATGATAAATTGTAGCTTAGGTACCCACTAGTGTATTTGGCATATTGCAAAAATAATTATTGTTAACAACTATAATTCCTCCCAAATAATAGTATTTGGAAGTATGAATTTTTCCTTGTTAGATATTAAAATGAATATGTTTGGCTCATAAAGTTGTGTATATGAAAATGATACTTTTTCATTTCTAGGACCTTTCCCTCAGTGAACTAAATTGAAATTCAATACCCTACATGCCAAACTATAACATAAACTGCATTCAATGAGATTGATTAAAAATTGGTCCCAATGTTACAAAATATCCTAATTTATTAATTTAATACATTTTTATATGTTAATCCCAACATGAATCTTTTCCCAAAACTTTACCTCTCAACCATAATGCCCCTTTGTTAGGAATGTATTATAATATATAACTAAGATTAACCATTCAACCCCTCCTATAAGACCAATATCAGGAAGATACTGCTTTTGAACAAAAATCAGCCTTAAACTTTTTTTGCAAAGGGATTTTGTTTCATTTTGACCTAATGCCCAGATTGTTGTCCATCCACAAAACATTTTAAACTTTTTAATATTCTTTTGTCTTGTTTTTGAACCCAGGTAATTTGATCTTACCTATCTCTGTAGGCTCTATGATACTACAGCTCCCTTTTCTTCCAAATCTAAACTCAAATGTATCCTACCATTCATATTTACAGAACTTTCATAAAACTAGTGAAGAACATATTTTCAGATTTGTGAAGACCCTAAAGAAACGCTTACTTTTCTGTAGCTAGAAATCCTGAAAAATTAATGAGAAGGCATGAGAGTTTGTGTATATAAAATGAGACTACTAAGTAATATTTCATTATTTATTTCAGTTAATGGTCTTAGAATCAACATGGTAATTTGAGGAAAAGGCATGAGAGGATAGGCTTAATAAAGCTTAAATAGCCTCATAAAGTTTTTTTTTCCCCTCAGATTGTTTGACTTCACAGACACGACTTAGGCTTAGTGGCATGTTGGTAAGCATCCATCCTTTTTGTAAAACTACATCATTATAAGTTGACTTAATTTTTTTCATAGTTTCTTGAACACTTAACTCATATTTTTGTAATTTTTCTTATTTTCTGAATGATGTATTCATAGATAAAACTTTCTAAATAATTAGTTGTGTTAAGTACCTTTTCATATGGTGCTTTCATTTGTGTAAGTATTCTACGTTTATTATGAATTCCTCTAGTTATATATTAGTTTTCTTATCGTTTCCAAAATTTGTTTCCTGTTGTTTTGATTTTACTTTGTTATTTCTTATTCTCATATCATGTTAAGAGTTGAAGAATGTGGTCTGTTTGTTGATTATTTAATGTTATGATAGCATGCATTGGCTTGGGAGTTTTCAGTTGTAAAAAGTTGGGAAACTTCTATGTGAGCTCAAATAATAAGTCTCTATATGTATGTTGGGTATAATTTTTGTATCAGATCACATTTAATCATGTTATTCATATCAGTATCATTTAGTTTTTTTCTACTTGATATAGAACCATAATTTCTGAGCAGGCATATTAAAACTTCCAACTGAATGGTTGATGTGTTTCTCTCTGTCCTATTCATTTTTATATAGAGTCCTGCAGGAGGAATATGTCCTAAGAAATTGACATTATATAATTTCTTCATCAGATGAATATCAGAGTATACTTACACAAACCTAGAAGGTGTAGCCTGCTTCACACCTAATCTATATGTAGCCTATTGCTTCTAGACTAAAACTTGCTATAAATGTTGCTATAGGGGTTGTTGTAGCACAGTGGTTAAGTATTAATGTATCTAGCCATAGAAAAAGTACAATAAAAGTATATTATATTGGGCTGGAGTTGTGGCTCAGCAGCAAAGCACTTGCCTAGCACATGCTAGGCCCTGGGTTTGATCCTAAGCACCACATAAAAATAAAATAAAGATGTGTCCACTGAAAACTAAAAAATAAATATTAAAAAATTCTCTCTCTCTCTCTCTCTCTAAAAAAAAAAGTATATTATAAAAGATGGTACACTTGTATTGAACATTTAGTAGGTAATGGAGCTTGTAGGACTAAAAATTTCTTCAGGTAGATAACTTGAGTGAATATGAGGTTTCAGAGCCTTATTATCTACTACTGTATACTTTATAAGACACTAATTTTGCTACAATAAGTTTATGAAAACAATTTCTTTAGTAATAAATTAACCTTAGCTTTCTGTAATTTTTTTTACTTTATACATTTTTTACTTTCTGACTCTTGTAATAATACTTAGCTTGAAACATAAACATTGTACAACTATATAAAAATAGATTATATGAATATTCTTTTAATTTTTTATTGATTTTTATGTTTGTGGTGCTTATTCTATAAATGTTTTTCTCTTAATTGTTTTCATTTTAAACCTTTAAAAAAAAAAAAAACTAAAGCACAAACCCACTTTAGCCTACACCTCCATAATATCAGAATTGTCAGTATCACTGTCCTTCATCTCCACATTTTCTTCTTCTGGAAGGTCTTCAGGCATGGAGCTATCATCTCTCATAATAGTACTGCCTTATTCTGGAATCTTTCTGAATCTAAGTGAGGATCTTATTGAGGAAATGTCATTCTTTTCATAAATATCTGTGACCATCCAATGTAAACCTCTTCGTGTTAGGGTTCATGTTTTCAAACTTTGTAAGGAGCTTAGTAAGGTCTTCAAAGGTTTTACTAGATCCTTAACAGGGAAGTGAAGTTCTTGGGTTCTTCTTTCATTAGATTGCTTTTCACTTGCATCTTTAGTTATGTGTTCACTAAGCAATAGGAATTTTTCAACTGGATCATAATCTTATGGGATCATTTTCCTATATGCTGTTCATTGTTCACCAAATTATTATGCAATGCATATTTATATTTTCAAATAATGTATGATCTTGATCAGCATATTCTTTTAGTGGCTATTATTTATACCTCTTTGTGGATCATGGACTTTAAAAAAAAAAAATTGTTTTATCTAACACTGAAATGATTAACTTGATATACTTACATTTCATTCTCAACCTTTATTTCACCCTATACTTAGACAGTGGTTTTTCAACACAATGTTAAAATTCCTTGAGAATCTTCTAAGAATTTATATCAAAACCAGATCTGTCTTAGGGACGGGTGTGGTAGTGCATACCTATAATGCCAGCAGCTCCAGAAGTTAAGGCAAGAGGATCTCCCCTTCAAAGCCAGCTTCAGCAACAGTGAGGCACGAAGCAACTCAGTGAGACCCTGTCTCTAAATAAAGTACAAAGGAACTAGAGAATAAAGCTCAGTGGTTGAGTGCCCCCCTGAGTTCAATTGGCGTACCTAAAAACAAATAAAATAAATTTTTAAAAAATAGGTCTCAGATATTAAAAATATTTGAAGATGAGCTCTGAACATAAATATTTTTTGTTAATCTTTTAGGATCGGAGCTGTTAGCCTTTTATATTCTTCCTTTCCAGCAAAGTCTTTGTGTACTTTTAGCATCAAGGAAATGCTGGTCTTAAAAATGGATGCAAAGTCATCTTTTTCTCTTCTTGAAGCAGTTTCTGGATGATTGACATTATTTCCCCCTCAAATAATATTTTTGTTTGGTAGACTTTAGGGAAGCCATCTGCCTAGAGTTTTCTTTGTATCTATAATCTCCTTTTTAAATCAGATTATTTCCTCTGTTTAGGAAATTGTTTTTGTTCTTCCAACTAAATTTTTAAATATACTAGTATATAGTTATACATAATATCCTATGATTTTTGTGGAGTTTTCTTATCTTTCTTTTCTTCTTTAGTGATTCCCACTTTCACTTTCTGATAATGATTTTCTGTACTATCTCCTGTCAACATTAGGAGAAATTTATCAAGCTTTAAAATTTCTACTTTGCATTTATTTTCAATTTTGTTCATTTATGTGCTTTATTTCCTTCCTTCTGCTTCCCTAGAATATAATTTGCATTTAATTTTTTAAGTTATTGTGATTCAGGCTTTCCTTTGTAATATATGAATTAAACTATGGATTACTGAGTATAGCTTTTAGTTATATTCCATATTTTGAAATGTATTTTTATTACCAGTCAATTCAAAATACTTTATAACCTTTTATTTTTATTGAATTATTGATTATTTAGGACTTAATATCCAAACAGAGGGTTTTTTGTTTTTGTTATTTATGGGCACCTTAATTCTACCCTGGTTAGCAAACATGGTTTCAATGTTTTTAACAATATTCATGTACATTTGAAAAAGTAAATTCTTTAGTTCATAGATGCACACCTGTGTAAAATCAGTTGGGTCAAGTTTAACACTACCATTCAAATATTGATCTTAATAAGTTCATTGTCTGCCTGTTCCGGCACGGAGAAGAAAGTGTCTTAATATCTGTTAATATTTTATTAATTATCCATTGTTATTATGGATATTTGTTTTTTCCATTAATTCTTTTTGTTTATTTATTTTGAGCCTTTGTCATCATGTGGGTACTAATTTAGAATTGTTATTTTTCGTTGTGATAGGAGTTTCTAGCTTGATGAAATAACTCTCTTCTATAATGTCTCTTGCCTTCAAATCTGCTTTGACTGACATCAGTATGACTACAACTTTCTTTTGGTTAATGTTGGCATTCTGGTATCCTTATATTTAAGGTGTATTTTCTGTAATCGGCATATGCTTAATTTTGTTTTTTTATCAGTTTTCTTACTCCATTTACATTTAATATTATTCCTGATATATTGTGTATATTTACTGTCATTAGTTTTCTGTTTGTCCCACCTATGATATAATCCTTTTTCTTTCCTCTTTGCCTCCTTTTAGGTGAGTCAAGTGGTTTAATTTCATTTCTCCTCACTATCATCTCTTTAGTTACCAGTTTTTGTTTTTGTTTTGTTGTTGTTGTTGTTTTGTTTTTTTAAACTGTCCTCTTAATGAATACCCTAGAGCTTACAACATGTCTCCCTGACTTAACCATTTCCTGGATAGGGTAGCAAGAGACCTTGAACACAAATTTCTTTATTACTTCTGACACTTTGCCAGCATGTATTTTTAATTTTACTTTTCTTTTTTCTAGTTATTTCTTATATGCAGTTAAGGGAATGCATCTTAAGTGTATAGCTTAGTTATTCTTATGTATGTTTCGAAATAACACCATCTAAATCAAAATTATCATTTCTGCTTTTAAGATTTTTGATTTTCTGAAGTTTTGTTATGATTTGAATAGATGTTTACTTAAGATTTATTGGACCTCTCAAATCGATAGGTTAATATTTTCAAAGTTATAATAGCTGAAAAGTTTCTACATCAATTATTATTAATGTCCCATTCTTTGTTTTTTGGAATTGCACTTGAATGTATGTTACTCTTCTATTTGTTTACTAACTTGAGTAGTCCAGAAGATTTTTTCAGTAACTTGAGGTTCCGAGAAATGTACTTTTCGTATAGGACATTAGAGCACATTAAAGTAACTCAGCCACCAATAGGTGAACACTGGGAAGGTACTAATTTAAATGTATGCTGTAGACAGAATGTCTGATAAACTATGATACATATTGAAAGTTCAGTAATAATGACGACTCTTAAACAAGTCACATTTGATTTTTAACCTAAAAGATTATTGAGCAGCCTGTTTTCTATTTTAAAAAAATGATAAATTTAGTTTTTTGTAGATTTGTACAAATTCTAAAAAGTAGATGTTTAACATCAGGGGAAAATGGAAAACTGTATTATCTCAGGTTATTGAGTACTATTTATAAAGTTGTAATTTTATAATAGAAATGTTGGGTTTTAACTTTTTCTTAATTTACAACATAGTGTGTTTTTTGTTTAACATTTTTAGGATGGCCTTGTTAACGTAGGATGGATGGACTGTGCCACCCAGGACAACCTTTGTAAAAGTTTGGATATTACAACAAGTACTACTGCTTATTTTCCTCCTGGAGCCACTTTAAATAGCAAGGAGAAAAACAGTATTTTGGTATGAATAACTTTAAGGAAATTTCTTTATTTATAAATGTGTACATGCACACACATTTAAAAATGTATCCTTTTATAAGCAGTTAGCAAGGAAATGAAACAGTTTATATGGATCATTTCATTAATTAGAATATGTAAATTCTTGGGATTTTGTTTATTATATACTTTAGTTTAAAAATAATCCTTATAAAGTTCTTTACAAACTGGCATTTGTATTATACATTTAAAACCATTATAGTTTTAAACTTCAAAGATATGGTAAAAATACTCTTTCATTTAACCTAACAATATATTTCATAAGTTTTTATTTTTGTATTTTCTAATGGTAAAAATGTAGATCCCTAATAGGTTTGGCTAGGACCCAGTTATGTTTTTAAGTACCCTATGGGATTCTGATGTAAACTCAGATCTAGAAATTTGGAAATCTGATACAGTTCACCTCCCTGTGTTTCTGAAGCAGGAAACTTGAGACTCAAGCTAGTTGTCGAGGAAGTGAGCTAAATAATGGGATTTCCTGGGGACTCCCAAAAGAATATAAAGAAGAATAATAAAGACAAATTTCTTTCAGTTTTCTATATTTTAATTCTGCTTTTTAAATGTTGATAATTATAACACATACTCATTTCAGAAATTCATGCACAGTACAGAAATATATAAAGATCCAACATTTCCTAAAATTCAATCACTTGTGGACAACCACCATCAAGTCTTGGTAAATACCCTGCAGATCCTTTACATATACACTCTATAATGACTGGTCCATAGTTTATGGCTCAGACCTTTGCCCTGCACTCCAGAAATATTATATACATGCATGGACATGTACACATATGTACACTGCCTTTCAGCATCTCCCGAGATACTAGGCAATATGTCAGATTTAAATGCCTATAATTATCTTGCTAATACTCCCATATATAAATCTGCTTCTCCCCAATTTTCTCCATTTCAGTTTATGAAAACTGTCCTTTCTCTTTCAGGCCAAATATCCTGCAGTCAATTTTGATTGCTCTTTTTCTCGTACCCTATAACCAGTTTGTCAGTAAAATCTGACTATCTTTAAGATGTTTTATAATTTGCCTCTATGGCTACAGAGTACTTATCACTTTATAACATGCTGTAATTTATTTACTTTTCCATTATTTTTCTCCTGCATTAAATTTTAAGTTTATATTTGTTCACTGGTGTATACCAAATGCCTAGAAGTATTCTGGTGATTATTGTGTGTTTGTATGGCATCTCTGTGTGTATGTATGAGTTTGTATTGTGTATGTATACTCTAGGTATATATTTTCAACAGTGTGTGTGTATGTGTGTGTATATATACACACATATATACTTCAGTAACTCATATTTACTTTATTAAAGTGTATACACTTTTAATAATTAACAATTTCTTAGCATAATTCACTAAGTAAATATGATATATTTAGAAATAAGTATCAAGAGAGGACTGATAAAAGCTATTTTTGAAGGCTATAAGAGTGCTATAATAAGTAATCCTGTATGTTCATCTTAATTCACTTATTCAAGTTTTAAAACTGTAAAGTATTATCTCAGCTAAATATATCTGAAAGGTGAGGTTCAAACAGTCCTTTAAAAGTGTAACTAAAATTCTATAAGACAAACACGGTTTATAATGAGTTTATAATATACTAATCATACACATATATAAAGCTGTTATGAGTATTTTTAGTGTGATCTTTATAATGACTGATTAAAGTATGGAACTATAAGCTATAAAATTGAGACATTAAGGGCTGGAATTGTGGCTCAGTAGTAGAGTGCTTGTTTAGCATGAGTGAGGCACTGGGTTTGATCCCCAGCACCAAATTTAAAAAAAAATTAAACAAAATAAAGGTATTGTGTCCATCTACAACCAAATTTTTTTTAATTGAAGCATTAAAGATTTATTTTTATATTTTAAGCCATTTTCAAGTAGTATTTCTTAATTATTAAACAGATGATTCATGATTAAAGATATAAAAGTGTTTTTTCAACTCTCATATACATCTACTTGATGTAAACCATTGCTGCATTCTTTATTGTAACAGCTGCTTCATGGAGAATTGGACAAGCAGAGGGGGTTCTGTGAGACAGAAATAAAGGAGATTTGTTAGAAGGGAGGTGTGCCTTTTTTCAGTTTTTGTCTTAAATAAACATGGCTCTAAAACATGCTTAAGATCTATGTATATTTTAGTATAAATACTCCTATATTGTTTGGTTTGTGAACAGTATTCTGAAAACCATTTCAGTTTTGTGGTTATAAGTTTTTCTTACCTTACCACTATTAATTAGTTGGGGTGTAAAATGTCTTAGATCATCAAAATTCGATTTAAAAATTCTAGGCTAGGGTTGTGGCTCAGTGGTAGAATGCTTGCACTGGCTGGGTTCGATCCTCAGCACCACATAAAAATAAATAAGTAAATGTCTAAAAACAACAACAAAAAAAAATTTAAAAGAATACATAAGACATATAAACATAGTTAGCATTAAAATTAAACTGAACATAGTATATTTCTCTGGTGATTTAGCAAATTACTATAAGGATTCCATAGAAAATTTCATATACTGAAACACCTAATAATGGAATTTCTTTTTCATTATTTTTTTAAAAGCCTGGTCATATGATTATTCAGTATTTTAAATAATTGCCCAAATGTGATATACTTTTTTAAAAATTAAAAAACATTTTGAAATATTTTGATAAACTTCAGATTTCTTCTTGTTTACTCAAAGATTACAACATGATTCTCTTATTCTAGTTTCTTAATTCATTGGATGCTAAAGAGATATATTTGGAAATAATACGTAATCTTCCAGATTTTGAACTACTTTCGGCAAGCACATTAGAGGTAATGATTTTATTAATAGTGGCATATAGTAATAAATATTGGTAACTTTTCAAGTCCTTAAGTATTAAAGTCAGCATTGTTTTATTCATCACTAAAGAGAACTAAATGTAGCAGTTTCCAAGAATTCTGTATTAAGCAGTTCTAGGTTACATTTGGATTCCTGGAACTTAGATATTGGTAATTCAAAGTAAATCTATAATTTAAGAACCTACCCAACTTGAAGGTTGGAAAGGCAAGATTTTGATCACAAAGGAACTTTGGATCTGAATTGGAACTTAATGTTCTTGCTTATAGTACTCTTTCTGTTGTTCACTGAAAACTAAGCATTATTTGTGATTAGAATTCTTAGAAATATTCAGTTAGAATCACGTATTCTACTTTCTGATCCCAGAGCTATCCAAGTATATATTTCTACCAAATATAAGTTTTATTAAACCTGCAAAACTTACTTCTTCAACCCCTCCCCAAAATTTTAGCTGTATATTAGTTAAACTATATTTTTTTCTTGGCACAGTCATCTGCTTGAACATTTTATGACTCAATGATTTAGCCACCTATAATATTATAAAATTGATTTACATAGCATTATTCCCAGTAAGCTATAAAATAAGAGCATGAATGGTCTGGATTTTAGATTTTAGATTATATTTGTAACTGAGCAGGATAGCTAAAACTAACCTCAAAGTCAAAGAAATAAAGATTAGATCTACCTTGGAATTTCCCATCTGATGTTTCTTTACCACTTTCAAGGATCGTTTGGCACATCATCGGTGGCTCTTATTTTTTTATTTTGGAAAAAATGAAAATTCAGATGATCCTGAGTTGAAAAAACTGAAAACTCTACTTAAAAATGATCATATTCAGGTAAGAAAAATGTATTTTGCCTTGTCTTCTGATGGTGTGCTTCCTTGTTAGTCCAATACATATGATTAAATTTTAAATAACAAAAATGTTTATTGACTTTGTAGATTAAGAAGCCCTTAAGTGTTTTGGTCTTGGTTGTGTTGGTTTTCATTTGTTTTTTTATTTATGTTTTTTCTATTAAACATGGACATGATATCTAAAAGTGTGAATTTTCATTTTTTCTAGCATTTGACAAATTTGTATCTTACAGATGTTCTGAAAGATGTTATAGAAGAGTATCTTTTCCTTTTTTTTAGTACATGTTTTATTTAACCTCATGTATCCAAAATATTTCAATATGAATTTTTTTTTAAAACTGGCACATTATTTGTATATACTTAACAGGGTACACTATGATAACTCAATACATGTATATAGTATAATGATCATATCAGGGTTGTTAGAAATGATAAATGTTTGAGGTGAAAATGCTATGTATTAGAAACCTTCAGACTCTTCAGTTATTTTGAAATATATTGTGGTAGAGCATGATACTCTACCATGCTATATATAACACCACTATTAATTTCTCCTGTTTAACTGTTTTAGTACTCATTATCGAGCCTCTCCCCACTTTTCCTCACTCCTTTTCCCAGTCCTATTCATTGTCTGTGAGACCACATTTTTTTTTTTTTTTTTTAGCTTTCACAGTGAATGAAAACATGTCTCTTTTTAACATGAGGTCCTCGATTTCATTCATGTTGCTGTGACATTTTTTAACATCTAATTTTCTGTTGTGTGTGTGTATATATATCACATTTTCTTTATCATTGATCGATCAGTACACACTTTGGTTGATTGCATAGCTTAGCTTTTGTGATTAGTGCTTATGATAAACTTGGGAATTGTAAGAATATCTTTGATCCAGTGATTTCATTTGCTCTGGATATGTGCCTTGTGCTGGGATAACTGGACCATAAGATAGTTCTTAGGTTTTTTTTTTTTTTTTTAAGGAACCTCAATATTATTTTTCTTAATGGCTGTACCAATTTACATTTTCACCAGCAGTGTTTAAGAGTTCCTCTTTCTCCACATCCTCATCAGGATTGATTTTTCTTTTTGATAATGCCCATTTTACTGGATTGGAGTGGTAATCTTGTTGTTTGCACTTGAATTATTCTGATAGTGATATTGAGCATTTTTCCATATGCCAGTTGACCATTTATTTTTGTCATTCTTTGATGTCTATTTAGATCTTTTCTGCAGGTTATCCTTTCCTATTTTAACATTTTTCTTTAATAGAAATAATAGAAGCTTCTTAGGTTGATTTGCCTTTTTGGTGCCTGAGACTTTTGGGTCCTATCCAAAAATAATTGCGTGCACCAATATTTTGAAAGATTTCCCCTGTTTTCTTATAGTAACTTCATAATTTCAGGTTTAACATTCAGGTCTATAATCCATTTTGAGTTGATTTTTGTGTGCAGTGAGAAAGAGATCCAGTTTTATTCTGCATGTGTTTGTCCACTTTTGCCAACACCAGTTTTTGAAGACACTCTTGTTTCTCCACTATGTCTTCTTGGTACTTTGGTAAAATATCAGTTGACAGTGTAAATGTATATTAGTTTCTGAGCTATTTTATTCCATTGGTGTGCATAAGATTTTTATCCTAGTACTAGGCTTTTTCCTTACTATAGTTCAATATTCTGTTTTGAAGTCAGGAATTGAGTACTGTGATGCTTCCATCTTTGTTTTTTGAGATGTGTTTCACTATGTTAAGCTGTCCTTGACCTCCAGGGCTCAAGCAATCCTGCCATAGCCCCCTGAGTAAATTGACACAAGTGTACACCACCACACCTAGTCCAGCTTTGTTCTTTTTACATAGATTATCTTGGTTATTTTTGGTCTTTGTGGTTTTATATGAATTTTAGGGTTTGTTTATTTCTCATGTGAAGAATATCATTGGTATTCAATCGGAAATGCATTGAAAATGTAGATTGCTTTGGATAGTGTGGGCATTTTGATTCTTCTGATTAATGAACATGGATGTCCTATTATTTGTGTGTCCTGGTAAAGTTTCTTTCATCGGTGTTTTAGAAATGTCATTGTAGAGATTTTTCACCTCCTTGATTTAAATATTTCTAGATTTTTTTCATAGCTATTATAGGTGGGACTGCTTTCTTGATTTCATTTTAGTTTAATCATATAAAAATGCTCCTAATTTGTTGGTTTTGTATGCTGTACCCTTTACTAACTTAAGAGTTCAGTTTTTTGGTGGAATGTTTGGATTTTTCTATATATAAAATCATATCATCTGCAAACAGGCATAATATGACTTCCTTCTTTCCAGTTTGGATAACCTTTATTTCTGTCTCTTGGCTATTTACTTTTGCTAAGGCTTCCAATATTCTGTGAAATAAGACTAGTGAAAATGAACATCCTTGTCCTATTCTAGATCCTTTAGAGGAAATGCTTTCAGCATTTTCCCATCCACCATAGAATGGTAGCTATAAGTTTGTTATATATGTTGAGATATTTCTTCTGTATGTAATTTGTGAATTTTTATCAAGAAGAAATGTTGATTCTTACAGAATTTTTTTTCTGCATTTATTGAGATAATCATATATCTTTTGTCCTTCATTCTGTTGATACGTTTATTGATTTATATATGTTGAAATCAGCCTTGCACTAAATCTCACCTGATCGTGGTATATAATCTCCATAATGAGCTATTGGATTCAGTTTACTAGTATTTTGTTAATTTTTGCCATCTGTGTTCGTCAGGAATATTGGTATATAGTTTTATTTGTTGTGTTCTTATCTGGTTTGGGTCATGGTTTCATGTAGTGAATTAGGCAGTGTTTACCTTTTCAGTCTTTTGGAATAGTTTGAGAATTGGAGTTAGTTATTTGTTGATGTTTTAACATTCAGTTGTGAAGTCCTCAGCTCTTGATCTTTGATGGTAGATTACTGCTTCATTTATTTGTGTTCTGATCTTTGTGTCGTCTAATTTGGGATTTGACTTTTTCTTCTCTAGGTCATTGAGGTATATCATTAGGTTTTATAATTTAGTGCATGTATTTATTGCTATAAATCTCTTGTTACTGCTTTTGTGTATCCCAGTTTTTGATGTTTTTCATTTTTCTATCAAGAGATTTTTTCTTATTTTTAATTTCTTTAGTGACACATTAGTTATTCAAGAACACAGAGTCCAGGTGCCTGTATGTTTTGCATCATATTTTATTGAATTCTAGTTTTATTTCATTGTGGTCAGAGAAGATGCATGATTTTCACTTTTTAAAAATATATTGAAGTTTGATGTATGATTTGTGGTCTATCCTGGAGAATGTTTTGTATGCTGATGTATGAATGTGTGTTCTGCAACTGTTGCATGAAATGTCCTGTAAATGGTAGGTCCACTTGCTCTATAGTATAATTCAATTCTGATGTATCCTTGCTTGACATTTTGTATGTTAATCTGTCCATTGATTAAAATGAAGTATTGTTTTGGAGTCTCTCTTTACATAAAGCAAATACTAGATATATTTGAGTGGTCTGATGTTAGGTTCATATATATTTACAACTGTTACATACTCTTGCTGAGTTGACCCTTTAATCAATATGTAATGTTCTGTTTTTTGGTTTTTTAATTAAAATTTGTTTCACCTGATAATTCTATGCAAACAACCAAAGGGGGCAGGAGAATTTATCTTTTTTCAGTTGTTCACTTTCAGTCTGTATAGGTCTTTATCGCAAAGTAAGCTTCTTATAGGCAGCAAATAGTTGGATCTTGTTTGTTTTACATATATAGCCAGTAGTCAATCCTTTGATTGGAGAATTTAATCAATTTATGGTAATAACCCTGAGGTTTTTATTGATACATAAGAACTTAATTCCTGTGTTTTGTTAATTATTCTCTGTATATTCTTTGTTCCTTTCTACCAGTTATTGTCTTTGCGGTCTAGTGCTTTTCTGTAGAAATAACGTTTCTTTTTTCATTTGTGTTTCTCTTTTACTCTTTGCACGTTTTCACAATGGTAGTTATTATTCTTTCATTTGTAGATGCAAAATTCTGTTTAGCAATTCTTATAAGGCTAGTCTAGTGGTGATTAATTTCCTCATTTTTTGCTAGTCTAGGAAAGATTTCACCTTCATTTTTTAAGAATAGCTTTGCTGGATATAATATTCTTGATTTACTTTTTTCAGAGGGGAGTTCTTTATCCAAGTCTTCAAGTTCAGAAATTCTTTCTTTACTTGCTTTAGCCTATTGTTGAAACTTTGTTTTGTTTTTTTTACCTCGCCAGTTGAATTATTTAGTTTTGGGGTTTCTCTTTGGGTTTTTTATGTTTTTATTTCTTCTCAAGTTGCATTTAGTCCATTGTTGCCCTTGTTCTTCTCTGTGATGCTAACAGCATAGTGCACTTCTATTCATTCATTTTGGATCCTCTTCCATCCCAAGATTAGATAAACAGCCCCTACATTTTTTGGAGGATATTTCTTGCTTCACATTTTCTCAGATTTTTGAACTCTTTAAGAAGTATTCTTCAAATTGAGTTTCAGTATTGTCAATGAACTATTTCTTTGTTTAATAACCTATTAGCTTCTGTTGAGAAGCATTGTCATTAGAATGGTGTCATTTTGGGGTTGTCTTTATGAATATTTAAAAGTGGAATGGATAAGAATTTTGTTTCCATCAAATTCAACCTTCACTTTCTACTGTAGGTCGGAAGGTTTGACTGCTCCTCTGCACCAGACATCTGTAGCAATCTCTATGTTTTTCAGCCTTGTCTAGCAGTATTTAAAGGACAAGGAACCAAAGAATATGAAATTCATCATGGTAAGAATGGGAAAAAATGATAACTATCTTCTAATACAAATGTTCCATTTGTGTTTTTTACCTTGTGTGTGTGGACATAATGTTTGTTCTCATTTGTTAGTAAATATGGGGAAAATCTTTTTAAATTAACATTCTTTTTACCCTTCTTTTTAAAGTAAAACTTTTCACTGTTTCATCAAAAGTACTTTTGGTAACATGTCACAGTAGTGAGGAATTTATTTGCTTGTTGGCAGAAGCAAGCAATACCTGCAATTTCCAGTGTGCCACAGATAGCATCTTAGCCATTATAGACAATTTCTAGACATTGTTTTTGGATTTATCTGCTATTAGACTATCATACTTCTCCATTAACTGCTTTGTTATCTCTCTTGAATTTATAATTGCATCTCTATATTTCAGCTTATTTGGGACTTTAGTTTTCCTAGAGTTTGGAAGACATCAGAGTCCCTTCCCTGAAAGAGGACAAGTGTAGCAAAAGATACAAACCATCAACTGTAATACAGTTAAATGAATAACAGGTATTTATGAAATGCCTAATAGGTAACAAACACTCCATTATTTGTTAGGGCTGCAAACTTGTAAGACATAAACTTTGCTCTCAAGAAGATTAAAATACAGTCTGGTAGGATCAGGAGAAGGGAGATGTATAATGAAACAAAAAATATTTTAATGGCCATTATTCATAAATTACAAGAAAAGTGCTATTTGAATTGAGTATAAAATGCTCAATTTCCCAAAACAAATATAGAGGTAAAAGAAGTTAAGCCCTCTGGGCTGAAGGAACTATATCAAAAAGGCTTGGCAAGATAACCCTTACAGTTACTACTAAGTTGTAATAACTTCATTACAACTTAAGATTTATTTCCATTTTCACAACCACTAGTAAATAAGAAAACAGCCTCAGAAAAATAAGCATCTTGCCCCATGAGAAAGAACTAGAAATGAGTCTAGGTAGATTTTGAATGCATTGTGTCTACTACAAAACCCTACAGTATAGGTGCTTATAAACTATGTCAGATCCTCAAAGTGCTAGAAATTACTAAATTTTTACAAAAGACATTTATTCTTTTTCACCTCTGAAACTTCCTCAGACCTCACTCTTGTCAGTTTTCTGCCTTGTTTCAGGTTCATCACCTCCTTCATCTATTGTAAATATTTTCCTGTAGGACTATAGTTATCTTAGTCCTTCCTCCTGTAGTTGGTTCCTTATCTTGTTTGCAGAGTTGGTACCCAGAACACCATTTTCACATCACTTTTCTGCCTTGACTACAATTTCTTTTAGATTCAATTTCAGATTTCTCAGCATAGGAGCAATGACTTTGTTTTGCTCACTGTTCTTTTTCTGGCACTTAGAATGGTACATAGTAACTCAGTAAATAGTTGTGGTAAATGGAGTATTTTCATGGTCTGCCCAGTAATCATAGCTCCTACTACTTTTGGATCCTTTCACTCCTTTATGTTTTCACATGTGATTTTTTTTTTTTTCTGCACTGTAACTCTTCTAGCTCCTCAAAATATTTTGTAAGCTCCAAATAATTCTTATAATAACTATAACTTAACATAGTTTCTCCCGCAGGAAGTATACTGAGCATCATTAAGCTCTAAATTAAAGGCATAAAAATAGGAAAAAAAGAACTTAAATTATCACTATTTGCAGGTGACATGATTCTATACCTAGCAGACCCAAAAGGGTCTACAAAGAAACTATTAGAGCTAATAAATGAATTCAGCAAAGTGGCAGGATATAAAATCAACACGCATAAATCAAAGGCATTCCTGTATATCAGCGACAAATCCTCTGAAATGGAAATGAGGACAACCACTCCATTCACAATATTCTCAAAAAAAATAAGATACTTGGGAATCAACCTAACAAAAGAGGTGAAAGACTTATACAATGAAAACTACAGAACCCTAAAGAGAGAAATAGAAGATCTTAGAAGATGGAAAAATATACCCTGTTCATGGATAGGCAGAACTAACATCATCAAAATGGTGATATTACCAAAAGTTCTCTATAGGTTTAATTCAATGCCAATCAAAATCCCAACGGCATTTCTTGTAGAAATAGAGAAAGCAATCATGAAATTCATATGGAAAAATAAAAGACCCAGAATAGCAAAAACAATGCTAAGCAGGAAGTGTGAATCAGGCGGTATAGCGATACCAGACTTCAAACTATACTACAGAGCAATAGTAACAAAAACAGCATGGTACTGGTACCAAAACAGGCGGGTGGACCAATGGTACAGAATAGAGGACACAGAAACCAATCCACAAAACTACAACTTTCTTATATTTGATAAAGGGGCTAAAAGCATGCAATGGAGGAAGGATAGCATCTTTAACAAATGGTGCTGGGAAAACTGGAAATCCATATGCAACAAAATGAAACTGAA
>NW_026000005.1:4675738-4686631 GCF_001458135.2 Marmota marmota marmota
CTTTTTTTTTTTTTTTTTTTTTTTGGTGGGTGGGGGTGGGTATATTTCTTTTTAGTTATACATGACAGAGGTATTATACAAGCATGTAATGTATATTACTCCAAGACCCCATTCTTATGGTTGTACACAATGGTGGGATTCACTGTGGTGTATTCATATATGTACATAGGAAAATTATTTTGGATTCATTCCACTCTTTTCCTATCCCTCTGCCTTTTATTCCCCTTTGTCTAATCTACTAAATGTCTGTTCTTACCCTCTCCCCATTAATTATGGGTTTGCTTCCACATTCCACGTGTGTGAAAACATTCCACCTTTGGCTTTGGGGGCCTGGCTTATTTGACTTAGCGTAAAAGTCTTCAATCCATGGCAAATGTCATAAATTCATTCTTCTTAGAGCTTAGTATACATATTCCACATTTTCTTTATCTATTCATCCATGAGGGGCAACTAGGTTGACTCCATAGCTTAACTGTTGTGAATTCTGCTACTTTAAATATCGATGGGGCAATGTCACTTGTAGTGTGCCGATTTAAAATTCTTTGGATATATAATGAGAAATGGGATAACTGCATCAAATGAGGGTTCCATTCCAAGCTTTCTTTCTAAAGAATCTCCATACTGCTTTTCAGAGTGGTTGCACCTATTTGCCACCTCACCGTCAATATATCATCCTCACCAACATTTATTGTTACTTGTATTCTTGATTGTTGCCATTCTGACTATTGTGAGATGAAATTTCAGTGCGTTTTTCAGTGTAGTTTTAATTTGCATTCTCTAGTTGCTAAAAGTGTTGAACATTTTTTTCATATATTTTTTGACCATCCTTATTTCTGAGAAGTGTCAATTCAGTTTCTAACACAGGGTATCTGATTATTCGAAGACTTGCTAATTTTTAGATGTGAAACTAATACAATGGTTATATTACTTGGGAAAATCTTTGTTTTAAATATGCTATTGATGGATAGTATATGAATATGATAGATCTGAAATTTGCTTTAAAATAATAATTTTGGTAGGAGTAGACAGAAGGTATAGATGATATAAGAGAAGCCATTCTATTGATTATCATAACTACATGAGTACATGAAAGTATTTCCTTTCTATTTTTGTGATGTTTTGACTCAAACTAAAATGCTGAATGATGGAAAGAAGGGAAACAAAAAAATATATATATTGTGTTTTAAAAACAGAAGTAAATGTAGTAGAAAATCTTTATAGTATCTGTGTAGGGGAATAATTTCTTGCCTCCATACTTAAAGTACAAACTGTAAGGATAAAAAAAAACTAATGAATTTGACTACATGTTTGAACTGTTACCAAAGTGACATTATGACTTTAGTAGTGATTGAGAATGCAAATTATATCAAAAATTAGCTAACTTCACCAAATGAACAAAAATTTAGAAATCTAACAAGAGCAGATAGATGGATAGTCACACTCTGGGATTGCAGAATATTTAAAAAGAGGTATATTGGGCTGGGGATATATGTAGCTTAGTGGTGGAGCACCTGGCTATCATGCACAAGGTCATGGTTTTGATCCCTGGCACTACAAAAAGAATATATACATACATATGAATGTATTTACCAGCATGGGTAAATCTCAAAAATATAAGGACCAAGTACAGTGGTCCACGCCTATAATCCCAGTGGCTCAGGATGCTTAGGCAAGAGGATTGCAAGTTCAAAGCCAGCCTCAGCAAAAATGAGGCACTAAGCAACTCAGAACTGTCTCTAAATAAAATACAAAATAGGGCTAGGGATGTGGCACAATGGTCGAGTGTCCCCGAGTTCAATCCCCAGTACCAGCCCCCCCCCCCGCAATTTTTTTTGTTACATATTTTACATATGTGTGTGCGTGCGTGCGTGCGTGTAAGAAAAGCAGGTTAAAGAATAGCATAAAGTATGATAAAAATTTGTATATATTCAGACATTACCACATACTGCTTAAGAATATATACATATTAGGAAAAATATAAAAACATCAGTAGATACACACTAATTTCAGGATATTGGTGTACCTTGTAAGGGAGAAGGAAGTGAATGAAATTAAGAAAGAGAACATCAACAATCTGCAAGTATGGTCAAAGTTCATTCTTGTTAAATATAGGTGAGGGATATATAGGTTTGTTATCTAATCTTTGTTATTTTTATCTAATGTTTATTAGAAGGGAAAAGATGTAGATGTTTATTAATTATTCTCTTATTTTCAGTAAGTTTGAATTTTTATTAAACTATGCTTTTTGGGGGTTTTAAGAAGTAAATAGGTCCTTCAGTTTCTAAAGTCATGTGGGACTTAGAAAATAAATGCCAACAAAAAATGCAAAATTATTGTGAAAAAAATTATTTTCTTTTGAATTCTTGTAGTTTTTCTACTTTTACACCTATGATGTGATATTTAATGACTTGAGATAAAGAGTCTAAAATATGGGGTATCAGATTCACTTGAAATAGAAGTGAGTTGCTACTCACTAGTTGATTCACCTTGGCCATGTCATTAGCCTCTCAATAACTCAGTTTCCTCATCTTTTAAGGAGGTTTTGAAATTTTAACTGCTAAGCAGAACTGAGTTATAAATGAGAAACCACATGTTTAGTGCTTGACACTAAACTTGTTAATCCAGTGAATTATTTGAATTTGTACATTTTTCAAAACTTTGATAAATGTTGCCGCTGGTTGTTGTTTTTTTTTTTTTTTTCCTGAAAGCTTCTAATTTGCTAGCGAGTGTTTATCTCCTTGAAGCCTGCAAAGATCAGCTGTAGCAAATCTGCAGATAGGGGTCCCTAACTTCTTCAAAAATGAAAACTGGCACCCATATTAATTCTGAGGAAGAAATAAAGCATTTTTTAATCATGAAGATTATCTTGCATATAGAATAAAAGGTGACCACATTCTTAGGGCATGATTCATAATTCTTTAACTGAAAATAGTTATGTGTAGCCAGCATGGTGGCACATGCCTGTAATCCCAGTGGCTTGGAAGGCTGAGGCAGGAGGATCAGTTCTGAAGCCATGCTCAACAACTTAGACTAAGCAATCTGTTGAGGCACTTTCTCAAAAAGGACTGGTGATGTGGTTCAGTGGTTAAGTGCCTCTGGGTTCAATCCCTAGTACCAAAAGAAAGTTATGTACACATTAATTTTTTATTTCTTTATACTTGCTGTTTTGTTCACGTGGTCATCAGCTACCTCTAGAAAAATGAGGAGTTCGTAACTATGATTTCAAAAAAGCAACTGAAATTAGAAATATAATCTACTTTTTATAGCTTCTTCCCATCTTTGTTTAGTAGGACAAAAAGAAACAAATCACATAATTACCCATGCTCACTTAATGTTTCAGTGCCTTTGATTTTTAAGGCTCAAGAGTAGCTATAAAGAAGAAATCAGTTATTTCTTTGCTAAATTTGACTAGGTTAAAATTTTTCAGCCACCAGAAGTTCAGTGGGTTTTTTTTTTTTTAAATCTTGTTATTGTCTCTTAAAGGAAAACTGGTTATAAATTTAAAACAAATTGGTAAGATATATAACATCTTTGTTCAATTTTTATTCTCCTTCCTAACAGTATAACATTCAGGCTTATCCAACAACAGTGGTATTCAACCAGTCCAGTATCCATGAGTATGAAGGACATCACTCTGCTAAACAGATCTTGGAGTTCATAGAGGTATTTTACATTACAGCCTCTGACTAGAAATCCTTCTCTGTATATGTACATTGTGAATGAATAATAATGTTTAATAATGGGACTTACTCTTTTTTATGCTACGATATTTTCTGACAAGGAAATTTTTTGTCTATGTTGTGTTTTTTTGCCTAGAATACCTTGTGCATAACAGATGCAGCTATTTAATAAATACATGAAATCATACTTTCACATAGAATTTTACCCATACCCTTGGCTTGTTCTCTCTGAGCACAGCAATTCCAAGACTCCTACTTAGTAAAAGTACCCTGCAACTGCAGCATCTAATTCCCTTCGTATAGTCTTAACTAAAATTGTTATAGGGACCTCCTAAGAAAGGATAAATTCCAGCTTATTATTTTCTATTTAATGACCATCCTACTCTATTTTACTTATCTAAGCCCTTCTCCTTCAAAGTAATGTTTTGTGTTTTTTCAGTGTAGCTGACCACTTTTGTTAGTATTTCCTGATCATTATATACTGAAGCTTTATTGAAATAGCATTTAAATACGTGCTCTCTAAATAGGTTGTGCAATCTCCAATCAAAATGAAAAATAAAATTATGAATGGCAAATTTATTAAAAGGTCATTTCCAAGCCAGTTTTTCTTGTTTCCTCAGCAGAACTATATATGGCCTAGAGTTAATTCTTAGAACTCTATTATATTATCTACTCATAATAAATAAAGTTGCCCCTTTTCCCAGCCCAAGAAATAAGAGAAAACCATACCCTGATTTAAGAAAACTAAAAATCCTAAATTTGGATTTTGCTTAGTTATCATTTTCATATTAAAAACAATTTACTATAGATTTTTCTTAAATTTCCTTTAGCATTTTTTCCTTTCTCTACAGCAGGAATTTTTTTTTTGTTTTCGGTTTTTTATTAGTTCTTTTAAGTTATGTATGACGTTAGAATTTATCTTGACATAATTATAAAAACATGGGATATAACTTGTTTTAATTCAGTCCCCAGCACTTCCCCTTCACCACCCTTCATTCCACCTCCCATTCCCTTCCCTCTATTATACTGCTCTTTCTAAATCAAGAACTTTCTGAATGACACATACCAGCAATTTTCTAAAGAATATATCAACAACTCTTCTTATATGTCTAACGTAATAGCATATGTTTTCTTTAGGATCTTAGGAATCCTTCAGTGATCACTCTTACACCGTCCACTTTCAGTGAACTAGTTAAACAAAGAAAACATGACGAAGTCTGGATGGTAGATTTTTATTCTCCGTGGTGCCATCCATGTCAAGTCTTAATGCCAGAATGGAAAAGAATGGCCCGGGTATAGTAAAATCGTTTATTTAAAGTCTTACCACTTAACAAAGAATGTTTATTTAACAGTTATTCTGAAAACAGCTCTGATCATACCATTAAGATTCTACCTCTATTTCTATTATGCAAACTGTACAAAATAGTCTACCTTTTTTGGTGTGGTATCTGGTACACTTTTGACCAAATTCTTACCAGTGTCCCCTTCTGTTTAATTTTTTCTACCATTTTATTTTTAGAGCTTAAAAATTAGTAAAAATAGCCTTGAGCAAAAAAAAATTAGAAAATTTTCTACAAATAGGCACAGTGTGGCAAATTACAAAAGATTGGAAACAAATGTTTAAATGCCAGAAAAGAAAGTGTAATTGAAGTTATTTTTAATACCTTCATATTGAATATTATGTTTTTATGCTCTTTTCAATAAATTTTAATTTGGGTGAGACCTTTGAGTCAAAGGAGACCTGTAATGATTGCCTCCATTAGAAAAAGTAATTCTTTGAAATACCATTGCAGAGAGCTTCCTTTAGTGTTGAGTTTTTAAACACTAAATTTTAGAAATAAATTTTTTTACGTAATTAATGGATGAATTTAATTATTTAACCTGCAGTAGTTGTGGAAAGTGATTATTAGATTTCAAATTCCCTAGCGTAAATGGTCTGAGTTGAGTCTTTAGTTGTTATTTGGCGATAATCACTGGCAAATAATAATTTCATAGTAGGGCTGGGGATGTAACTCAATGGTCGAATGCATTCTTAACATTCATGAAGCCCTGGGTTCAATATAGAAAAGGAGGTAATTTTATTCTAATCATTGATATATGTATACCATTTTCTTTTATAGACATTAACTGGACTGATCAATGTAGGCAGTGTAGACTGCCAACAGTATCATTCTTTTTGTGCCCAAGAAAATGTTCAAAGATACCCTGAGATAAGATTTTTTCCCAAAAAATCAAATAAAGATTATCAATATCA
Source organism: Marmota marmota marmota (assembly GCF_001458135.2). Taxonomy (NCBI): domain Eukaryota; kingdom Metazoa; phylum Chordata; class Mammalia; order Rodentia; family Sciuridae; genus Marmota; species Marmota marmota. The sequence continues at coordinate 4,681,673 of NW_026000005.1, forward strand.
GTAAGTATTCTCTCAAATTTGAAAACATTTATTATAAACATTTAATTATACAAGTAACATCTAAGTTATCCTAACTAAATAGAAATTAGCCTAACAAATATTTATTGGGAACCTACCATGTTTAAGATAGTGTATTAGTGAGCACTTCAGAAGACAAAGAATTGAATAGTAAGACATTTGAAGAATCTTAATAGTCTGATTTCAGGCACTGTACTCATATTATTTCCAATAATCCTCACATATGCTCTGAGGAAGGAATTACTACCCTTCCTACTATTTCAGAGAAGAAAACAGATTCTTAGCCTTTAGAAAACTTTCCGAAGTCACATTCCTACTAAGGTTTGAAGCTGAGTTTTGAACCCAGGCCTAATTTGAATCCAGGCTGTCTCCAACCACAACATGGTATTTCATATAAAAAACTCAAATGTAGAATATGATGAATGTTATTTTTAAAAGTCAAAATGAGCCATGTGTTTCAAAGGAGGAGAGAATCACAGCTGTGGGGAAAGTGCATTTTTGAGATAGCTTTTGACATGCATCCTAAAGCAGATGGGAATTTTATAGCTAATAACTTGAATAAAATTTAGAAACTCCTAAAGGTTTGGACATTTTGAATTTTGAACTTCCTGTAGGGCTGCAGAGATGTTCAACATTCTGATTTATCTGAAGCAAAAAAAAGATAGTAGGGCTGGGGATGTAACTCAATGGTAGAATGCATTCTTAACATTCATGAAGCCCTGGGTTCAATCACCAGCACCTCTCCTCTTCCCTAAAATAAAATAAACCAAGAAAAATAATATTTTGGAAGCCATGTAATCAGTATTTGTAGCTAGGTATTTCTTAGAAGAAAGATGTTAACTAAATGTATTTTTAAAATTGCTAAAAATAAGATTACTTTCTGAATATATCTAATAACAAAAAATACCATTTGCATCTTACCTTTTTTTCCCTTTTTTTTTAGTAGTTACAATGGTTGGAATAGAGATGCTTATTCCCTAAGAATCTGGGCTCTAGGGTGAGTAATCAAAGTTCATTGTATAAAATAGTCAAATCAATTTACCTTCCTCATAGGTGTATAGTTAAATTTCTGTGGATTAAGATTCTAGCATTTAAAATTACTTAGAAAAGGATTATATTTACCACAGTAAACTGAACTTTATTACATTACTCTTCTTTGGAATAATTTTTAACCTAGCCTTACAATATTATTAGTGTTTGCTTTGGCTTTATTTAATGAAAAGTTATTTTGATCCCTTTTCACAGATTTTTACCTCAAGTATCCATAGATTTAACACCTCAGACTTTCAGTGAAAAAGTTTTACAAGGGAAAAATCATTGGGTGGTTGATTTCTACGCTCCTTGGTGTGGGCCTTGCCAAAATTTTGCTCCAGAATTTGAGCTCTTGGCTAGGGTAAGTCTTGTCTATATTCTTTAGTTGTAGTCATATGCATGTTTTAGTAATTGGTTAAAACAAATATAATTCGTAATTTAGTTGTAAAGTTTCTTCTGAGTTTTAGAAAACTATTCCATTTCTGTGATGCTAATCTTTGCAGTTGATTTCTTTTTAATTGAAGCTTTCAGCCAACATTTTCTATTTTGGCTGATAAAATCATCCTCTACCTAGCCATAAACGTCAGAAACAAACACAAGATCCTATCAGTTCTGTCTCCTAAATGTCTTTCAGATCTGTCATCTGTCCATCTCCACTGCTGGCTTCATTTGTGTAAGCCTTCATCTCTCACCTAGTCTTGTCATACTTGCCATTGTTCCCTGTACAGTGCTGCCCTGGTGATCTTTCTAAAACAGTGCCTTCTCTGGCAAGTTAACCAGGTTCTTTCATGTGTATTTAACTTCAGGTCTCTGGTCTGATTCTTCCCGCCTCTCAGCTTTACCTCTGCCCTATAGCTCACACTATAGGTTCTCTGAACATGTTTCTTTATGTGCTGCTCTGTTTCTGAAATGTCCCATCTTTACCTTGGTTCCCTGAATTGTCTTTTCCTCATCCCGTGAAACCCACCTCCAATGCCACTGGTTCTGTGTCCTCTGCCTATCTCATTAAATCAATGTTACCTAGATATCATATATTCCAACAGTGTATTTATGCAGTGCACACTATTTGTGTATTTATCTATCTCTTGCAGAAGACTGAGGTTCTTGTCTTATCCTTGTATTCCTAGTGCCTGACTCAGTAAATGCTTATAAAATTGAACTGGAATATGGAACTCAATGCAGTCTGAGTTCTTGATGTTTCTGTCATAACAGTCATATTGATGACCTATTCCAAATTCATAGCTTCCTTGCCTTCCTTACATAACTCAAGGAACTCAGAGTTGTTGGTTCATGACACTCAGAATGAAAATTTTAAAAGCAATACCAGTTCCACCAATCTGAAATAAAAATATTTGTGTCCCATGCCAAAGGAATATTTTTTAGCAGAGGGATTGTTTTTGAAAGGTTCTATAAACTGTAAAAGATTAATGACTGGTTCTTCAAGTAAGAGGTTTTCATTCTTTCCACCTAATCAAATGTTTTCCTCATGATTCCTTTTCTCAAAGAATTTACCAGTGTTTTACTCCCTCATCCCTTATGTACTGAAAACAGCTTTGTTATAAATTTTGTGATGCAATTATTCCTGGAACATAGCAGAAAACTATTAAACATGAGGAGGATCACTCATTCAACAAATCCTGAGCATCAAGTAAAAAGCACTCTAGATACTATGGCTACAATGATGAAAAGCCATATTAAAGGAAGTTAAGCTAGTGGGAAGATTAAATGCAAATAAATATAGATGACACAGCAGGGTAATTGCCATAATAAGATTAGAATGAAGTTATACCATGAGCAAATATATACTAGGAGGAAACAAAAATCTATACAGGAAAGTTAGTATTTGAGGTAAGAATTACATGACTTAGCGCTTGAAAGTATTGGCTAGAGAGTACTCTATACAGAAGACAGTATTTGCTTATGTACCAAGAAGTGAGAAAAGCAGTTCTGGAATATTTATTGTTAGTGTAGTATTAACAGAGTCCAAACATGGAAGGTGAATAGTAAAACTTGAAGCTCAAAAAAACAGGCAGGAACCAGGAGTTTAGTCCTTTTTGCCATACTATCAGAATGCACATTCTACCTCAGTGATTACATACCATTTAGAATATCTTCCTTATTAATAGTAGGGGAGAACCATTGCTTATGGCAGGAACCCATTTTACATTTTAGAAAGGTTACCTTGATGGACAAACAAGAGCCAACAGAAAGATTTTTAGAGCACCGAAAATAATATGGGGCCCTCCCATGAATTATTTTAAAAATACAGGTAAACTGAAACATTTTGCAAATGACAGAAATTTTTTTAAATCACACTTTTAGATTTCTCAAACCTTCAATATGAGATTGGGGTGTGTGTGTGTGTGCGCGCGCGCACGTGGGCCATATACATGCTAATTCCTGCAACTTTGCTGGTATCCTAATACAAATTTGTGTGTCCCAATAGGTTTGAAGATCAAAGTGGAGGTAGCAGAGATATTTTAATCGTCCCTAAGTGAGAGATAACTTGAACCAGTATTAGGGCAGTGGTGATGGAAAGAAGGGGAAAAATATGAGAGAGATAAGAATAAACAGAATTTAATGTTTGCTATAGATGAGAAATAGAAAAGTCTAGGATAACCCTAGTTTCTGGCTTGAACTGAGTGAATGGTAGGATAGGAAAAGTAATATGTTAAGGGCAAAAGATCAATTTTAGGCAAGTTGTATCTAGGGGTACCTATGAGACATTCATGTAAAGTAAGCAGATTCACAGTTGAATGTGAAGTCAAAGGGAGAAATTGGGGTTCATCAGCACAGTCATACATAAAATCACCCTGAAACACTGTTTATAAAGAAAAGATTGTTGGCCAAAGATGGAACTCTGATCAGATATTACAACTTGAGGGTAAAGGAGCTTACCATGCTGGAAAAAGAAAGAAGAGCACAAGGAGCAGTGACAAATGCCAAGAGGAAAAGGAATAGTTAGCAGTGTCCTAAAATGACCAAAATGGTGTTAGGTAGAGGTCACTGATAATCTTAGAACAGTTTTGAGTAAATGGAGTAATAAGACCAGAAACCAGACTGAAATGGTGAAAGAATAGACTGCTGCTTAGGGAAAAAAATGAGACAGATGGATGCTGGTAGCTTCAGGAATCATTGCCATCCTTGTGTGATCACATGTGTATATACTGAAAGGAATGAGAGACCTGATAGGAAGGGACTAAGAAATTTTAAATATATAAAGGATGAAGTAATGTCATATTGTTTTATGGTTGCCAGAACAGTTTATGCCAAAGAGGAAAAAATGGCAAAACATATTTTTGGTTTTTCAGATGGTTAAAGGAAAAGTGAAAGCTGGGAAAGTAGACTGTCAGGCTTATGCCCAAACATGTCAAAAAGCTGGTATCAAAGCCTATCCAACTGTTAAATTTTATTCCTACGAAAGAACAAAGGTATGTATAGGCTTTCTGTTTTTCTTTTTTAGCATGACAATCTCCAAAGGGAATTTGTTCAGTCTGAGTACTGCTTTCTTCCACTTTCTTCTCCATTTGTCATTTTTTAATATTATTAGAAGAAGCTTTTTATTTAGGGGATCTTAAAAAAGATTTGTCTTATTGATAGGACCTCAGTTGCCTTGAAATTTTTATGCTCATGCATAAAGAGACCTAACAAAATATTAACATGGTTAGGTGGTAGAATTCAAGGTACTTATTTTCTGTGAAGTTTTTTTTTTTTAATTCGTTTTTTAATTTTTTTTTTTAGTTGTTTATGGACCGTTTATTTTATTTTTTTTTTTTATTTATATGCAGTGCTGAGAATTGAACCCAGTGCCTCACACATGCTAGGCAAGTTCTCTACCACTAAGCCACAACCCACAGCCCTTCTGTGAAGTTTTGTATTTTGTATCCCTATCTTTTTTTTTTTTTTTTT
>NW_026000005.1:4688853-4698226 GCF_001458135.2 Marmota marmota marmota
TTTCAGCCCTAGGGATATCTTTTCTATTTTCTAGTTATTTGCTTTTTTTTTTTTTTTTTTTAAAGAGAGAGAATTTTAACATTTATTTTTTAGTTTTCGGCAGACACAACATCTTTGTTTGTATGTGGTGCTGAGGATCGAACCCGGGCCGCACGCATGCCAGGCGAGCGTGCTACCGCTTGAGCCACATTCCCAGCCCCTCAGTTTATGTTTTTTGAGGTCAGCAATGCATTTTTCCCATATGACCTCAAAGAAATCTGAATTTCAGACGCTTAAAATTTTAGAACAAAAGAACTTCAAAGCATATTTAACCTAGTTTCTTAGACAGAAATATTGTATTTTGATTTAGTATTTAATGATAATGTTTTTAATTTTAGAAAAATATTTGGGAAGAGCAAGTAAATGCCAGAGATGCAAAAACAATTGCTGCCTTTATTCATGGAAAATTGGAAACTCTTCAAAATCAAGGAAAGAGAAATAAGGTGAGAACTGAACCTAGAACTAACTGGCAAAAGTTACCAAAATGTATTCTCAGTAGGCAGTTCATGTAAAGTGAAGCTTAAAAAATATATAAAAATGGAAATTTCTACTTTGGGAAATATATCAATTAAAACATAGCCTTTAGACACTGAAATGCTTAGAAATTTGTACAAGTAACACCAGTTAGCAGAAAATAATGACTAAGATCCATACGAAAACTTGTATGTGAATGTTTAAACATTCGCAATAGGAAAAAATGTCCATCAATATTTTATTCATTACTGAATGAATAAAATATGGTGTTTATCTATGCAATGGAGTAATTTTTAGCCCTAAAAGGAGTGATGCTTGCTACTTAAGTAACTTTGAAAACCTATGCTTAGTCAAGGAAGCCAGTCATAGAATCATATGTGGCCTTTTATCTATATACAATGTTCAGAATAGGTCAATTCAGAGACAGAATGTAGACTAGTGGTTGCCTGGGGTAGAGTGGAAAAGAGCAGAAATTGGGGGTGACTGCTAATGGGTGAAAGTTTCTTTTGGAGTGTGGACGGTTCTAAAATTAGTTGCTCAACTGTAGATATTATAAAAAACACTAGACTCCTTTAATTGTGGGAATTTTATGGCATGTTAAATGTATAATAAAGCTGTAAAAAAAATGAGTTGGCCATTAACTATTTAAATTTATTCAAATATAATTGTTAGGAATAAATATACTAAAGCCCCAACACATTTTGGATAGCAAATTTTCTTTTGTTCTTGGTATAATCAAAATGTATGTTTAAACCCATTATTCATCTTGGTTCCTCCTTGAATTTTTAATGTATTAAGCAGCATTATAAACTTTGCTGTTATTCTTCAAAAGGCAGTTCATTTCTTTCCTCCCAATTCAGTGTCATTCTAGGGAGTACTTAGAAACAGACCAAAGAGTTGTGAATATTAGAGTAGTTTTTGAATGGAATTTAATACAATCACATATGAATTATCTTGGGTTCTTTCTTTTTTTAATATTTATTTTTAGTTGTAGTTAAACATAAATAAGTGAAATAAAGGTATTGTGTCTATATGGTGCTGAGGATCGAACCCAGGGTCTCAAAAGGGCGAGGCAAGCACTCTCCCACTGAGCCACAACTCCAACCTCGGGTTCTTTCTTCATAAGGTTAAAGACAACAGCAAAATCTCTGGAGAACTCTAAAGAAATCTAGCTTTTTACAACCCATTAGAATACAGGTTCTTTTTGCCTGGCCTGGTGGGCATACCTGTAATCTCAGCAACACTGGAGGCTAACGTGGGAATTTGCAAGTTCAAGGCCATCCTCAGCAACTTAGTGAGACCCTGTCTCAAAATTAAAAGGGATAGGGATGTAACCCAGTGGTAAAGTACTCCTGGTTCAGTCCCCAGTACGAAAAATAAAGGACACAGGTTCTGTTATAATCCAGTTAAAAATTGTTAGACCCCAGTAAAGAAAGCCTTACAGCCTGCTTCCCAAGTATTTTATCCAAATCTAGAGGTGAGGAAAGAAAGTTCTACAGAAATAGTTCTATATTTTCTTGTTTTAAAGTTTAGTCTTAAAAAAGAATATCATAACTGAAATTAACTTTAAAAGCATGCCAGATGTGATTTAATGTATCTGTTGGTGTCAGGTGCAAACTAGGAGGTATTCTGTTTTTGGTTTTTTCCCTTCCCATTGTTACAATTAAGAAAGGTATGTTTCATGGTTATTCATTAAGAATAATGAGTACATTTAAAAAGGTAAAATGTTGGTTAGTTTATATTTCACCTTATTGTAAACATTATAGTCATACTTTTCAATCACCTTTACATTATTAACACAGGATGAACTTTGATGTTGAAAAATGGAAGAAAAATTGAAAAGAAAAAAAAAAAGTCTGAAAATAGCATCAGAAGACACCTTTTAAGAAAGAATGCTAACTATGTTCCTGGTGGAAATTAATGAACATTACCTTGGACGTGTAATTGCACTGCCTGAATTCTGAACAACATTGGTATAAAATGAAAGGTCTGCAAACTTCCTGTAAAGGGCCAGATCATAAATGTTTTAAGTTTTGCAGACCATATATGGTTTTTTGTTAAATTTTCTTTGTTGTCTGTAATGATCCTTTTAAAAAATAGAAAAACCATTCTTAGCTCAGGGCCATACAAAGTATAAACCATAGTCCAAATTCAGTCTTTGGGCCTACAGTGCTAACTCCTAGAAATGGTGTTTTGAATGTCTGGCTCTAATGAGTCTACTCTGCTGTTATCTACATACTGTACAAAGTGGATTTTTTTTTTTTTTTTTTTTTCTTCTCCCCACTTGCAGTATTTTGGCTGGCCTGGAAAGAGGCAAGTTGGTTTCTGGTCACCTCCTAAAAACCATGTCTGACCATATATTTTGTTTTTAAAAAACACCCATGCAATAGAAAAATACACAGATACCTGTTTTCATGCTGTATCTCCATTTCATCTTTTAAAGGTTGAAGAAATGCTTTAAATTTTTCATAATTGAAAAAACTTTTTGCAACACTTGTAAGTGCAAAAAAATGCTATAGACTGCCCTATCATCTGGAAAAAAAAAAATCCAAGGGGGAAAAAAATTACAATAATTAAATGGGCATTATAGAGTATCTACCCCCAAATATATCAAGTATTTAGAGCTCTATATTTTAAAGATTTGTTTATTTTTCTGAAATTGTTTTCATAAAAATTTTGCCACTGATAGATACCTCCAATATTTACGTAATTTGCCTTTTGAGTTTTCTTTTGACCTGTATCATTTATTTACACTAATTTCCCCCATGGTTATGGTTTTCAATCTATTCATTATTCAAATAGGAAAGATAATTTCAAAGACTTTACTGTAGCTCACATAGATACTGTGTGGTTATTTATTCCAGTTATTCGTTTACTGTCAGGGGCTGCGTATTCAGATATTGGCATAATAACTGAAGTTATTTTTTTAAGAAAATCAAGTATATAATTCTAGAATGGGATCTTTTAGTTTCAGGAGTTGTTAAGACTCAAAGTTTTTTCCTTCCATTTTAACAAAACTGAGTAACCTGTAGTTGTTTAGTTATAATTCAAAATATATGGAATGGTACAAATTTAAATTGATCAGAAGTCAATAAAAGAATCTTTTTTCATTTTCCAAAAACCTATTCATATTATGGTTTATTGTGTTGGAAGAATTTTGCTTATCACTTTAAGACAAAATATTGGGGAGCAGGATAAAGACTATTCTAGTTATACAAAAAAATAATAGACCTATTCATTTTCAACTCTAACCCTATTCATATTCTCTCCCATATTTTTGTTTATATTTTTAACTCCCTACCTTGGATTTTGCTTTTTCTACATATCAGCTCATGGAACAGTAACCACTTCTAACCTTAAATTTACCAGCAAATTTTTAAATTACAATTGATAATGTAAGAGTCTTTTACTCATTAATTAAAGCCTTCAATTCTTCAGAATTGACTTATTTCTACAAGGATCCCAAAAAGAAACGACTGGAAAGTATGTACTAAACACACCAGTACATGCATACTACTACTTTTGCACACTGAGGAATGTGCAAAAGGAATGTAAGTCTTGTTCCTGGTCTTCCAGGTGTCTGATTCAGAGTTCTGTTCCTGAATTCAAGTGTGTAAGGACTTACATTGTTACCTATAAAATTATTTCCTATACCAGCTGAGAAACATTTTTAGGCAGTAAAAAAGTCAATATTAATTTGGCTTACATCATGTGCCTATGGAATCTGCTACAAAGCCAGGAACCCCCAGGAGTCAGATTAGGTAACCTGTATCATACATACATACATCAGGAAGTTTTCTATAGTCATATCAATGTCATTTGGATCTGTCAAAACAGCTGGAAGATTTGAGGGTTTTTTGTTTGTTTAGCTACTAGAGATTAAACAAAGGACTTACACATGCTAAACATGTGCCCTACCACTTAACTTTTTTCGTTTTATTTTTTGGCGAGTTTCCTAGGCTGACCTCAAACTTGGAATCCTCCTGCCTCAGCCTACCAGGAAGCTAGAATTACAGATGTGCACCACTACACCCAGTGGACTTAGGTTTTTAACAGTATCATTCATTCAGTCGACTATCATCAAGGAGTGGCAGGCATAAGGTGCCATTTCTTCCAACACACCATTTTTGTGAGTCTGTTCTTGTGTAACACGGTACTAATTCTTAAAAGTATATGACTACTTGGAGCTGGTGTTTTGGACACTAATGATGTTTGCTTATTCTAGTTTTCCCGATTTTAAAGTATATGATTAAGGGCCTGTTGTGGTGGCACAGCATATAATTGCATCTACTTGAGAGGATTAGGCAAGAGGATTGAAAGTATGTACCATCCTGGGCTACTTAACAAGACCCTATCTCAAAATATTTTAACAAAGGCTACAGAAGTATTCAGTATTAGAACACTTGCCTAGCATGTCTGAAGCACTAGGTTCAATCCCTAGTATTGCCAAGAATAAAAGTATAATTAAAATAAAGCAAAAATGAAGTAGTAGTTGTATAATTTACCTTTTTTATTCTAAAGTTTTCTTTAAATTGTTCTTTGTTTTTCTGTAGTGATCAAAGTGGAAATTTTCTTGGAAGTAGTTCAAGAAAAAAGTACCATTGTTTTTACAACAATTTGCAAAGGTGTTTAGTATAATAAAAATTTTAATGAAGGAGTAGCATTTTAAGCCAAATATTTAATACAATTTTGGTATAATTTTAGTCTAGTCTTAATCCTTTGAGTCTGCCCACAAAACCAAATGTTTCAAATTGGGCACATTGATTCCATCATGACTATTAAATAGTACAAAAGTTAGATTAACAAAATTTTCTAAAATGATACCTACATAAAATTGTCTGACGAAAAGGAAACCTTATTATCTTTGATAATATTCTACCTTACACATGTGAAAAATTTTAAATACATCTAAATTCTAATAGTGAATAAGCTTGTTTTTAGTAATAATAAAACTGAGGCCAAACACCAACCTAGGTTATAAACATAGTTTTGATAGTCCATAAAAATATTATCAATTCACTAACTTGAGTCATTTTTCTACTTAACATTGGATTTCAATTCTTTGACTATTCTAGTAGTTCCTCCTTCTGTTGGTTTTTATCTTTATTTTTTTTATTTCTTCTTCATGAAATATTGAGTACGTTTTGTAGTACAGGCTTTCTAGTTGTGAATTTGATTCTCTAAAAGAATTCAATTTAAAACACCAGAACAAAAAATCAAAATGAGAGGAAATACTCATCTCTCAATAACATTGAATGTAAATGGTCTAAACTCTAAAATCAAAAGACATAATTGAGATATTGGATTTATTTTGTTTATTAGCAGTTTTATAGAATTTTCATTATTTTCCCCCTTTAATACACCTGGATACCAACAACCTATTTCATACAGTTGAGAAAAGAAGTATTTCTAGAATGATTGCCTCAAACTTTATTTTTCATGTAATTTTTTTATTTGTTCTTTTCAGATATACATGACAGTAGAGTGTATTTTGACTTATACATAGATGGAGTATAACTTATTCTAATTAGGATCTCCTTCAGAATGGAAGATTGTATTTAAAACAAGACCCAACCCTATATGTCTCCAAGAGACACCTTATCGGCAAAGACATCCACAGACTAAACATGAAAGGTTGGGGAAAAACATATTAATTCACATGGGTCTTATAAACATGCATGGGTTACTATTCTAATGTCAGATAAAGTGAACTTCAAACCAAAATTAATCAGAAGAGACAGGCCATTTCATACTGCTTACGGGAATTGTACAACAAGGAATAACGATTGTAAATATTTATGCCACAAACAATGGGGCATCTACATACAAACAGACCCTTCTCAATATTTTTAAGACTCAAATTACAACACAGTAATACTGGGTGACTGATACCTCTCATCACTGGATACATCTAAACTAAAACTAAGATACTACAGAACTAAAACATGCAATTAATAATTTGGACATAATAGACATGTACAGATTATTTTGTTCGTCAATGACTACATTCTCTTCTCAGCAACACATGGAACATTTTCTAAACTAGACCATATTTTAGTCCACAAAGCAAATCTTAGCAAATACAAAAAAAAATACTTGCATTCTATCAGATCATAATGGAATGAAACTAGAAATCAACAAAAAGAAAAAATAGAAACCACTCTAACACCTGGATATTAAATAATACACCTTTGAATGATGAGGGCAGAAGAAACTGGGGAGAAATAAAAATATTTAGAGGTATATGAGACCACATCAAAATCTCTGGGATACTATGAAGGTGGTTTTAAGAAGAAAGTTCATGGCATTGAGCTCATACATTAAAAGAATAAATACAAGTGAAGAATTCAGGGGCGGGGGGGAATCAAGTTATTGAAATTCATGATGAAATAGGAAATATCACCACAGACACTACAGAAATCCAGGTAATTAACAGAATCGTTGGAAGATTTGTATTTCAACAAGCTAGAAAGTCTTGAAGACAAATTCCTACAGACACATGACTTGGTCAATTAACCAGGAGAATATAGAAAATTTAAACAGATCAATTTCAAGTAATGAAACTGAAGACATCAAAAACCTATCAACAAAGAAGCCCAGGAACAGATGGATTCTCAGCAAGGTTCTACCAGACCTTTACAGAACTTATACCAATCCTCCTCAAATTATTTCATGAAAGAGAAAAGGAGGTGACTCTTACAAACTCATTCTATGAGGCCAGTATCAGTGTGATACCAAAACTAGACAAAGACAGATAAAGGGAAGAAAACTTCAGCCAATATCCTTAAGGAACATTGATGCAAAAATTCTTAATACTGGAAAATTGCATATAAACACGTTTAAAAATCGTGTACCATGATCAAGTGGGTTTCATCCCAGGTTTTAAGATTGGTTCAACATAAAAATTCAGTGAACAGTTTGCCACATAAATTGACTTAAGGAATCATGTTTATCTCAGAAATACAGAAAAAGCATTTGACAAATATAGTGTTCATTCATGCTTAAAACACTAGAAAAGATAGGGATAGGAGGAACATACCTAAACATTGTGTATACAACAAACCCATGGCCAACATTCTAAACAGAGAAAAACTGAAAGCATTCCCTCTAAAAACAGGAACAAGACAGGGATGCCACTTCTATTCAACATAGTCCTTGAAACTCTAGCCAGAGAAGGGAATTTAAGGGATGTGAATAGGGAAAGACGAGCTCAAATTATTCTGATTTGCCAATGACATAATCCTATATTTAAAGACCCAGAAAAGATTTTATTTGAGGAGGTGAAATATTTTCAAAAGTGATTACTACATGTTGGTTTGGGGAGGGGGATGAAATTAGAAACTTATCCTATTAAGTTATCCTATTACCAATAAATTACTATGATGACTTGCATACTATTACTTCAAGTAAATGAAAAAAATAAGAACTTAAATTCTTTTTTGCAGGGGAGGATACTGGGGATTGAACTCACTGTCACTTGGGGGCACTCGAGCCATATATCCCCAGCCCTATTTTGTATTTTATTTAGCACAGGGTCTCACTGAGTTGCTTAGCACCTTGCTTTTGACAAGGCTGGCTTTGAATTCGTGATCCTCCTACCTCAGCCTCCCAAACCACTGGAATTACAGGCATGTGCTACTGTACCCAACCAACATTTTTTTTTTAATGGTATGTAAAGATGATGTTTAAGTTTATATACTTTTCAGACTTGTAACAGCAATATCTCATTTGGTAGAGAAATGGAGTTATTATGTGAAGATCAACTATATTTTTGTGATTTTTTAAATTAAAACCTTAGCAATTCATTGTCTCAAATAATAAAGAATTCAAGACTCAACATGATGTAATCAAAAAACCTATAATCCAATTCACCATATTAGCACTTTGGAAAGTTAATTCAATCTTTGTCAATTTAAATACAAAATGAGAAAAATAACTTATTATAAGCATCATGTAAATTTGAGAATTCATTTTGTTGTGTTCTATATGACTTAAAAATATCTTAAGTCCCCACACCACCCTTATGTACAGTTATCTTTGAAAAAAACAGATGCCTTTCTTCCCTTCTGAGTTCAGAGAATAACACATGGCTTTAATCACAGATATATGACTTATATTTTAACTGTTAACCAGAAATATACTAAATTTTAAGTAAATTTAAATTAAATTTTTAGATTATATCTGTGACAAATTGTTGAAAACCAATTATAATTTAATTATTTCATATCTTAAGAATTACAACTGTCCCATCAAAATAACAACTTTCTCCACAGAACTAGAGGGGACAACTCCTAAAATTAGCTGGGTGGAGTCCTGTAATCCCAGCAGTTTGGGAGACTGAGGCAGGAGGATTCAAGTTCATAACCAGCTTCAGCAACATAGCAAGGTCCTAAGCAACTCAGCAAGACCCTGTCTCAAAGTAAAAAATAAAAAAGGTCTGGGGATGTGGCTCAGTGGTAAAGCACCTCTGGGTTCAATCTTCAGTACAAAAAAAAAAATAATAATAAAATCCTAAAATTCTTATGAAACCACACGAGACCCAGAATAGCCAAAATAACTGAGGAATTTAAAAAGAAGAAAAAAAGAAACCATACTACAAAATTATAGGAAACAAAACAGCATGGCACTGGCATAAAAACTGACAGACTAATGAAACAAATTAGAGAATCTAGAAATTAACCACATTCTTTGCAGCCAACTGATTTTTTAAAAAATAAAGTCACCAAGAACACCAATGGAGAAAGGACAATCTTGTCAATAAATGGTGGTGGTAAAATTGGATATACATATATAGAAGAATGAAATTGGAGCTCTTCCTCTCAGTGTACACACACACAAAAAAAAAAAAAAAAAAAAAAAC
>NW_026000005.1:4698632-4712824 GCF_001458135.2 Marmota marmota marmota
AAAAAAAAAAAAAAAAATCCAGAATCTCCAAAAGAAGTTAGGAGGGAAGAAGTCCTTGTAGCTGATCCGCGCCCTCAGAGCACGGAAGGCCCGGGGGCTCCCAAAAGTTCAAACAAACAGCCTGATGTGAAAAGAAATTAGACAAGGGTGAAGGAGGAAATGGGCTTCTATGAGAATTTGTGTATTTTTAGAACATGGCCCCAGAATCTTTCAGTCACAGCCCCAGGCAAAAAAAAAAAAAAAATAGACAAATGGGATTATGTCAAACTATTTCTTTGCTGTGCAGAAGATCAATGAAGTCTTAATTCTTTAAATCTTTTTATTTGACCAACAAAACCAAATAAATTCTCAGTTGCTCTAATCATCAGGGAAATGCAAATCCAAACCATACATTCCATCTCAATTAGAATGGCTATCATAACTAAAAACAAATAACAAAACTGCCCCACTGGTGAAAGGAACTCATACACTATTTTGGTGGAAATGTAAAATTTTACAGCCATTTTATAGAAGCTAGTATGGAGGCTCCTCAAAGAAACTAAAAATAGAACTACCACACAATCCATCCATCAATTCCACTACTGCAATATCTTATCCAAAGGAGATGAAATCATTGGACCAAAAAGGTACTTGCACTCGTTTCTTACAGCTCTATTTACAATAGCTAAAACATGGAATCAACCCAGATACCCATCAGTGGATGAAGAGGCAAAGAAAATGGGAGATATAATGTCTGTATATAATTTTGTGTATGTGTATAGTTGTGTTATGTCTGTATTTTATATATATTTATGTGTGTGTGTGTGTGTGTGTGTATAAAACATGCACACACAGGGTAGAATATTATTTAGCCATAAAAAAGAATGAATTCTGCCATTTTCAGCAACAGCCTGGAAGTAAAGCTCATTTTATTAGACGAAATCAGATAAATATCCCACATTCTCGTTTTTAAAAAAACAATAAGGTAATCTTATAGAAAAATAGAATGCAATAGTAATCACTAGAGACTGGGAAGAATAAGGGGAAAGGGAGATGGAAAGAAGTTAAATAGTGGAAGAATTCTGATTCTTTAGCACATTAAGGTAACTATTGGTTAAAACAACCTACAATATATTTCAAAATGACTAGAAGAGTATGAAATTCCCAGCATAAAAATGATGAACATTTGAACAGATGGAAGTGCTTCTTCCTGGTTTGATTACTCCACATGTTATACATGTGTTCAGCAACCACCACATGACCTACAAAGATGTACAAATATTATGCCTCAAAAAATTATAGCTAATGGTTTTAAGCTTAATTAGCAGCCCTTAAAAAGTTTTAGGGTATTATAATAGATATTATAGTAACTTTTTCAGATGTTAGAGATTTCTATTGTAATATTTAAGGTAGCTCCACCTATCAAGGTTGCATCTATTCTTTTGAAAGGAACTTTGATTTTTTTATGACTTCATAATTCAGTTTTTCTCCTCTAGAAGTTCTTCTGACAGGTTTCTCTGGGGATTTTAGTTAGAAACATCAACACCAGTAGGTGGCAGTGAGAAATAAGCAGAGACATTTCATGACTCAGAAAATACCATTTCTACCTCAGTGTGGAACAAGAATCACAGCGGAGTTCAGATTGCCTTTGTTTTTTCACCAAAACAATTCTGAACTCCACTTATTGACCATGAAAAATCATAATATTTTGCATTCAAAAGTTCATAATCTAATGTAATAAGTATGTGAAAAGTATGAAAGAGTAAATTTAAGAAATTCAGGTGTGTGCACGTACTATTATAGACATATAAAGATATACACATACGTTGAGCCTGAACAGACCCATGAAGAATGGTGCCTACATTACAGCTCCATGGGTCACTTTTAAGAAATAATAAAGTGCTTATAAAATTGTTCTGATAATTGCTTGATTTTTTTAAAATTCAAAATGCTCAAAGTTTTCTGGTGCTTTTAAGTACTCCTTCAGTTTATGAAATAAGAGTTCTAATATACTCTACTGTCATATATAACTAAAAAAAAAATTTTTTAATTAGTAATCTAAAAAAAGAAAGAAAGAAAGAAAGTCCTGCCATTTAGGTTAAAAAAAAAAAAAAGCACTTGCTTTAAGAAACAGATTTTGACTTGATTACTGAGTTTAGAAAACTTGCTTACTTTCTGTACCATGATTAACTTATTTGCCTCATAGAAAAAGATGTCTCTTCTACCTGCTGCATCAAGAAATCATGAAGTTTAAAAACAAAATGTGTTTTAATAAAAAACATGCAGGCACCAAGAATCAAGAGTGTGGAAAATTCTATAGACAAAAAAAAGGGGGAAAGGTAACCTACGGATTAAAAGAGAAATTCCACAAAAAGAAAGTTTTGTGTCATATCAGCCAAATACACTGTGTGAACTATTTGGATCTTGATTTTAACAACAAAAATTAAGAAATAGGAAAATTAATATTAGGTATTAAGCATGAACGTGGGGTGTTCTACTTTTAAGTATGCTTATGGTATTTTTGAAATTATAGCATGGTCTGGGATATGCATTAAAATAATTCAGTGACCAGAAATATGTGGGTTTGGGGGTGTCAGGAGTAATAATCCAGGGTCTGGAGGTGGTCTTTAATAAAACATAAAACAAGGCTGGCTGTGTTTTTATCAAGTATTGAACTTGAGTAATGGATAGATTGGGAGGCAGGGGGAACAGTATAATCCCCGTTTTCTGTTTGATAAAGTTTTAAAAATAAATTTTAGTTTTTAAAAAAAGGTCTTTTATAACTGAGATAATACTTGAATGTATGCAGAATGCCAAATGAAAAATGTATAGTCATCTGTTAGACAGTAAACCAGTTTACTGAGTTAGAGGAAAGTTACAGGATGAAAATGGGATTGGTTGGCACTAAGTAGGACCACTTTGGAAGACAGTGGGTATAATTCATTTTCCTTTCATTACTTCTCAGCTTGGAATCCGAAAGCCATTTCACTACCTAGAGCTTATGTAATTGGCTTAAGCTCTGAAATTGATGGAAAATTGTATCCTGTTTCCCTCACTGAGGCAGTAAGACTCAATTCTCAAATGAAAAGAATTGACTAGAGATTGTCCAGTCAAACTAGATTGTCAGAGATCTCACCATCTTCTGAAGGAAGATCAGCAGACTTTGCCTGAAACACAGGGTAGAGCACCTTCCTAATGCGACTTCTGCTTTTCCCAAGGGAGTGGCCCAAGGTGGCTGGCAGTGCCAGGTACCCAGCTTCCAACAGCCAACCAGCAGCTGCTCCTCTTGGACTGTTCTTTCCTTCTGTACTGAACCTTTCCTTCTCTCTCTCTCAGGTCAACAGCTTGATGTTATTCTCTCCATACTGCTTCTGTATAAAAACTTCTTGTGCATACTAGAAACTAGACCTTTCCCCCCAAAGCTCTTTAAGAGTTTCATTCATTGTGCAGCATCTATCTCAGGTTATTCTAGAAAATTTTAAATACTACTATTCATATAAACATCTATGGTCCACCTAAGGCACTGTAGATCCATTGGTAAATAGTTATGTAATTAATATGAATGGATTCACACAGATTCTATGGTAGCATGTATGCATGCATACACCCCTTTCTTTTTTGTCCTAAGGTAGAGCACAGATTTTGACTTGACTTCCATGTTTCTCAGGGTGCAGTTCCTCACCCTTGCCCTGTGTTACGGAGTGGAAATCATCATTCCTCTTGACATTACCTAAATCCAGACATATGGGGAACCTAGGAACTGCTCAAGATTCTTTGCGTACCCTAGCCAAGAGGTGTGAAGGTGTATAGAAACTGGACCAAGAAACATTGTTAGGTAAGCCACATGCCCCAAGCTGGAGGCACACATTCAGTCTCCATAAATTTAGTAGATTTTAAGGAGGAAATTTCTTTGGCAAGAGAGAAGAAAATTGAGGTTTCAGTGACCTAAATTTTTATTTTTATTTTGTTTTACAATAATCCTTGGATAATTATTTTTAGAGGCTATTACTAGGGATTGAATGCTTGTCCCAACCCAAGTTTTTTTTAATATTTATTTTTTATATAGTTATATAAAAAATAAAATAAAGATATTGTGTCCAATATGTGTGGTGCTGAGGATCGAACCCAGTGCCTCACGCATGCCAGGCGAGCTCGCTACCACTTAAGTCATATCCCCAGCCCCCCACCCAAGTTTTTACAATAAAATCCTAACCCCCAAGGTGATGGTACTGGGAGGTACAGCTTTGGAGAGGTGATTAGGTCAATGGCATGATGGCAGAGTCAGAGAGTTAACTAATCCCTTCACCATGAGAGGACTCAGTGAGAAGATGCCATCCATGAACCAGAAAACAGAACCTCACCGGACAGACACTCAGTCTACCGGCACATAGACTGGGACTTCCAGCTCCAGAATTCAGGAAAATAAATTTTTGTTGTTTGTAAACCAACTAGTTTATATTATTTTGTTATAGCACTCTGAATAAACTAAGACAACTATTATGAGAAACGTCTGCTTAAATCAGGAGGCCAAACCTCTTAGTGGAAATAGTAGGGGTGAAGAGATCAGGATGTATAGGGGCCATGCAACAGAAACCAGTTATTTGCAGGTCTACTTGGTAATTTGATACTGATCACTTGTCCCCTTTTGCAAAACAAAACACTAATCTGGAGTCACAGTTCATACGTGTGTTAAACATCATTTTTTTTTCAATTTTAAAATATTTAAATTCTATTTTTCTAGTCTTCTATGGTTTTTGTTTTTATTTTTAGTTGTAGATGGACACAATACCTTTATTTTATTTATTTATGTGGTGCTGAGGATCAAACCCAGTGGTCCATGCATGCAAGGTAAGCACTCTACCACTGAGCCACAACACAACCCCAGCCCTGGTCTTCCATATTTCTATGTTCTGTTTTTAATTTCTTAAGTCCAGAGATAACACACGAATACAGCCCAGTTGTGAAATAAAAACACAAGTTATAAAGTAAAATCTGAGATCTCTTTGATATCCACCCACAAACTGTAGATACTACTATATAGAAATAAATATTTACATATGCAAATATATAGTCTAAGAGCCTTAAAATTACACTACGTATTTTGCAACTTGAATCTTCATCTAATATGTCTTGGAGATGGTCCAAAGTCGCCACTATCTATCCTATGCTATTATTTTTAATAGCTCTAATATTTTAATGATATAATATGAAGCTAACAATTTAAGTATTCCTTTCTGAACATTTAGTTTGCTTTTTCACTATTACAAAGCTCCTGTTGATATCTAGCATATACATTTCAAATGTGAACTATGCCTGACTTCATTTGTTTTCTGACTTTACCTTTGCTTTATTCTCTCTCTAACCCCCACACACTTTTTTTTTTTTTTAAACCCAGGATTGAACCCAGGGACACTTAACCACTGAGCCACATTCCCAGCCCCTTTTTATTTTTATTTTGAGACAGGGTCTGGTAAAATTGCTCAGGCCGTCACTAAGCTGCTAAGTCTGGCTTTGAATTTGTGATCCTCCTGCCTCAGGCTCCTGAGCAGCTGGAATTACAGGTGAGCACCACCACAACCAGCTCTGTCTTATCCACTGCAGCTAACCCCTTTCTCTTCTCCCCTCCTGTTCAACTATCCTTACTCTTTCTCCCTTTGTTCATTCTTCTGGTATTGAAACTTTAAGGCATATTTTCAAGTAAATATTTTTAATAGTTTTTCATTTGGAATAAAAAGTATACACTCTTTAAATTCAGTGAATAAACACCCATACACAGATTTACCCTCTATTAAGTGTGTTGCTTCAGAAGTAGGGCAATTCATCCATTATGGGATCAAGCCATAAAATTTGAATCCAAGCAGTAATTCTCCAATTAAAGAAACTTTAGAGCCTAGTTTTCGGGCCTCCTAAATCAATACTAGCCTGCCTTGGTGTGAATAAACCTTAACATAAAAACTCCTCACCCAGCCTCAAAAATTAGAATTAAGGAAGAAATATATTCAGGTGGCCATTTGCACAGTATGTTTGAATACCATTTTGGCCAAATTGAGAAAAAATGAGCTCCTGTAAAGTTTAGAAAAAATACATAAATATCTTGAACTTTTAAAGCTCAGTGCAGCTAAAAGCCAGTGTCTAGTCTGACACCAGGCTGGAGAAAATAGATTTGCCCACGATGATTATACAGCAATTAACAAATACTGGCCCAACCTGCTCCAATTCCATGTCTTGTCTTCAATATGTTCTTCTATGAAACCCTTGACAAGTGGGGCCTAGCTTTAATAATGACTGCTTTATTCTGCCTCTCACTTTTTTTTTTTAATACAGCATTCAGCCATACAAACTGCATACAACATTTTAAGTTTGAACTCCAAAAAATATTCAAGGGAATCAGAGAATGGAATCCTAAAACTTACCCTGTAAATTCACACCTACTTATTTACCCATTTCCCTGCCCTAGACTGCATAAACTTTGATACAGGATACTACCCTGTTCACCTTATAGCCCACAGTCTCAGTACTCAATACAAATTTAGAGAATGGGTACATAAGGTCAAGTGAGCTTCACAAATGCTATTATGGCACCAATGAACAATTATTCTTCTCTATATATACTATGATATTTCATGGTTTTCCTTATAAGCTGAAGCAACTGTTCTATTGAATTAGCCAAGATTACACTAATGTAGTTGCTGGGAGGGATTCTGGGTGTGGAATAGAATAATATTTTGAAGTCCAAGAATAATGTAAAGGACATATTCAATCTTTTTCCTCTTCTAAAGCCTTTCATTACAGTTGTTTCAAATCCTAGTATAATTGATTTGATTTCACTTTAGCTTCCTACATGAGATCAATATGAACCCGGTATTGTCCAACAAAAATTGAGCACTACAGTGTGTTAGGCTATGTTCTAAGCATTTAAGACAGTGAATTATACAAATGTCTTAATCTCATGAAGATTTGATTTTAATGAAGTGATAATTACAGTATGTTAGTAGATGCATTCAGGTATAAAGAGAAAAGCAGAGCAGGATGAGAGGGTTTGTGAGTGTGCGGCAGCAGCAGAGGGATAACAGTGTTAAGTGGTGCGGGCTGGGTAGTGTGCTGGAGAGGATGTCATTGAAAGAGTTGAAAAAAACTAGCCACAGGTTATCTAACAGTAGAGCACAAGGGTAGAGGACAGGCTCCAAGGCAGGTTGGCAATTTCAAGGCACAGTAGGGAGGCTAATGTGGCTGGAATAGATTGACCCAGAGGAAGACTGCTAGGAGTTAGGGGGTGGGGGAAGGATAGGAAGCCAGATTTAAAAGGGCTTTGAAAGTCATTGCAAGGACTTAAACTTTTACTCAAAGTGAAATTGCAAAACTCCAGAGCCAAAAATAAGATCCTATTAAAAGAAAAATTTTGGAAAAAGTAAATTTAACAGTTTATTTGATCAAAGAAAAACTGTCAGGCAACACTCAGAACAAGAAGAGATTTAAAGAACTCCACTCTGCAACATGAGCAGTGAGCATTTATAGACAGAAAACAAAGTAAGATCCAGACAGCTTGACTACAATGAGGCATTTGGCTTTTTTGGACAGGTCTGATCAGTTGACTACCTATGATTGGCAGAAGGTCATCTATTTGTGATTGGCTGAGACCTAGCTACCTGTTACAAAAATTATACTCCTAAATTGGGTTTCTGTTGGTTTAAGTATGAAATTAGGGCAGTTTGTTACATAGGAACTCAAAATCCAGAGAGAGCCTTAGGCCAATGTCCTTATTTAATTTAGCAATCTTAAAACTTTCCAGAGAAAAAAACACCACACACAGGTTACCTACAAAGGAAGAATCAGATTATAATTGGAATTCTAGACATGCTGAAAGGCTGCAAATTAAATTCTAAGTTCACATATACCCTGACTAACAAGTACTAGGCAAATTATAAGGAAATATTTCTTAAGTTGTTAACTGAGGGGATGTCTCCATTAAATGAAGGCATAAACAGAACTACATTCAATTCAGGAAACAAGGGTTCCAACCCAAAAGAGCAGTGAACACACACATACACACACACACACACACACACACACACATACACAGATGACAACAGCAAAGCAGGAAGACTAAAGATGACCTAGATTAGAGTGGAGCTCTTGAGCAGAGACCTTGGGAAAGTATCTGTGAAGGGAGGAAGGAAGAGGTCAGACCCATGTCTGTGGACTTGGGAAAAATTTGATCACACAGGAAACAACTAGTAGAACACAAAAATGAAGACTATTCAGACTCCCTCCAATGAGTGACCATAGCATTAAACCTACGGAAGAAGAAATATAATTCAATTTGGCTTTGAATTGGCCTGTTTTCTTTTTTTAATAAAACAGAAATTACTATGACTCCCTTCTCCTATCTCCTCCTCCCTTTCTCTTGGTATGATCAGTATGGCCTTAAAGAGTCTTATTCAATGGTTTATAATTCATTGCTCTTCTTATATTGATATACCAGATTTAGACAGAGAACAACCACCCTTTCAAGCTGTCTCATGTCCTTATGATGTGCCCTTATTATTTTTCTTAGACATCTTTGCTTTTAGTCATGAAAAGACTTTATAGCCCCACTTGTTCCTTTCCTGCTACAGTCTGAAATTAGTCATCTTTCCAAATGGGAATGGAATTTAGAAATTAAAAACTGAACATGTGATAATTTATATGGGGTGTAATTGCTTCTAGGTCTTTTTAGAAGATACAGTGTGGAAAACTAAACATCCAGTGGCGAGTTGGAAAGTTTGCCTGGTGATCATATTACCAATGAGGAATAAAGGAATAAATGTGATTAGATGTGATATTCTGAGAAGAAATATTACTTTTTTATGGTGTTCTAGCTGGACATACATAACCTAAATCTAATAAAGAGGCAATAAAAGAATAACCCTAATTGACAAACACTAATAAATGTTGTTATTCTGCAGTGCTCAGGATCAAGCCCAGGACCTTGCATATGCCACGTGAGTATTATACCACTCAGCCAGAAAATTCTTAAAAATATAGCTCACCACAGAACATAAACAGATGACAACAAATAAACAAATTGTGTTTAAATCATTTGTCACTAGGGAAATGTAAAAAAAAAAATCACACTGAGATACCAGTACACAATTACTAGAATCACAAAAATTAAAAGCACTGAGCAGTCTAAGTGCTGGCTACAACCTGGAGGATATGGAAATCTCATACAATGCTATTGGAATATAAAATAGTACAACTACTTTGGAAAAGTTTGGCAGTCTTTCCTGAGAAACATATACCTAACATATAATTCAGGTATATCCATGTAGGTATTTACCTAGAAGGTAAATATGTCCATACAAAGACTGGTACACAAATTCTCATGGCTTAATATTTGATAGAGAAGGAAACACCTATGTGTCTGTCAACAGGTTAATGGGTAAACAATCTGGTATAGCCACACACAGGAGTGTTTCGCCATACAAAAAAAAAAATTGAAATATTGATATATCCACCAACATGGATGGCTCTCAAAATAATCATGCTGAAAGACAAAGTAAATATCATCCCATTTTATATGATATTCTAAAAACAAATTAGTTTAGTGGTTGTATATAGAATGGGAAAGCAGTGGGTGGTTGGAGAACAACTTTACAAAGGAACATGAAGGAACATTTGGTGGTGAAAGATGTTCCTTTTCTTAATTATGCTGTTTCATAGATGTATACATAGTTAATACTTATAGAATAGCATGAATTACATACAGTTTATTTTGTGACAATTTTATATCAATAAAACTAGAATGATTGCTAGTGTTATAAAAGAAAGGCTAAAAAGCCATTCCAGAATAAAGGAGATTAAAAAGAATGACAAATAAATGGTATACTCAATCCTGAAATGGATTTGGCACTAAAGGAGAACACATGCTTAAAGGACACTATAGGGACAATTGACAAAACTGGAATATGAACTATAGATTAAATACTGAACCAATGTTTAGTTTCCTGTATTTTGTGTACTGATATTATAATAAAAAAAAATAGTCAACTTGGGCTAAGGAAATAAACACTTCCTTAAATATTTAAGGAGATTCAACCAAAATTAATTTGTCTTAAACCAGCCTCTGTACACTTAAGTTTGGCTCAAAATGATGTCTATACATAGTGAACTCTACTTTACCTTTATGTAAAAAGAATTAAAGCCTAAGAATATATCCATGTAACCAAACTACTGAGTCTCAGCCAAACACAGCAGCTGAACTTCCAGCCAATCAGAGACTGAAAGCTGCCAAAACATGACTACTTAAGGTAAACGACAACCATGTCGTTTAAATGTCACTTTCTTTCTTCTATCTATAAAATACAACCAGTACATGTGGTGGAATGGGGCATTTGGAACCATCTTTGCTCTGGAATGTTGCCCAATTTTCTGGGTTGGTTTCTTTTGTTTGGGGATTTTTTTTTTCTTTTTGTAGTACGGGAAATTGAACCCAGGGCTTCTCTCATGCTAGGAAAGTGCTCTCCGCTACCCAGTTTTAAAACCTTTTTCTTGCTCAAACATTGTAAAATTTAACTACTTTTTTTCTTTTAACAAGGATAAAAAACCATGCTGTATGCAAACTAGTCTCATATGGTTCAAATAATCATATGGTTCTCACTTAATATGTAAATAGAGTAAGAATGCTAATGAAATTGTGGGAAAATATTAAAAACTGTTGAATCTGTGTAAAAAGTAAAAATAAAAATTTTAAGTTGTGACCTCTGAGTTAAACGGGAAAGAAGAAGGTTGGCACAAAATATCGTTATTTTTGCTTAGCTTTTTCATACTATTTTTAAAATCATGTTTATATGTTTATAACTGTGGTTTTTATCCTTCAGTTTAAAAATTCTCAGGGTTCTGTCTTGAAAGCTTTTTTTTAAAAAAAACAAATCACCAAGGCAGGTATTTGGTTGGCCTGCTTTAGAATGAAACACTCCATGGGGAACTTCTGGATACCCTAGAGTCATCTGGACTGCATATATTTTGGGGGTGGTCAAGGCCTCGGGTTCTGCTTCACTCAGTGTAGTCTTATACTGAGAGGGTGGCCCTTCACTCAAACAGCATCCCTGTTAGTGCTCAGCTTCTACAAGAAAATTAGCCCTCAGAAGAATTCACAATGGCGAAACAGAGATGTCCTGTGCACTACTCTGCCACAGAGAACCCGACAGCAAAGGAAAGAACTATTTTGAGGGAAAACTCTGGATGTTGGCAAGAATGTGATGAGAACCCCAAATAGCACTAAATCAGAAAGGCAGCCCAGAGGAAAGAACAAAACAATTACCCCTAGCTGAGGGTAAGCACAGGTGAACTCCACACTGGGGGAGTGAACAAGAAAGTATCAGAACCCCATCATAATGGCAGACCAGAAGTCCTAACAATAAGAGAATCCCAGAGTTCTCACAGACTTTAAGTCCAGTTTGGGGAGCTGGCTATTCTAGGTGACTGCTCTGCTACAAAGCAGAAACTCACATTGGAGCTCCCTCAACCCCTGGACCTAAGCTGCTACAGTAGCCACTGTTAGACTGCCATCTTGCCTTTGGAGCCATCAACTGGCCCCTGATGCTGCCTTGGGCCTATGCATCCCTCACAGGGTGGAGGATAGCCCCTTTAATATTCTGTAGCTTCAGGACCAGTGACTATCTCAGCCACAAGCCAGCATTCCCTACCTGCACGTGCCTCCTAGGAACTAGGGGAGGTATCCTCCCCAGCCCACAGCTTGGGACTACAGCTGCTGGAGCAGGTCCTGGACACTTTCTGCAGCTCCAGGAATATAGCTATCAGTGCCCCAATTACCAGTACCACCTGCACTTACCCCACAGGAACTGTGGAAGATTTCCTCCCCATCTCACAGGGTTGGAACTGTAGCTACTGGTATCCAAAGCCCCATCATACACATCTGTCCATGAGGTCCCATTAAAAGTCTCATCTGCATCCTGCAGTTCCAGAAACACAGCTACCAGCACCCATCCTATCACCCCTTGCACTTGCCGCACAAGAACTAAGAAAGTTCTCCTCCCCAGTCCACAGCCTTGGGACTGCAGCAACTGGTACACAAAGAAACAGCATAACTCAGGCTTTATCCCTTAGGACTAGGGACAGGTCCTATCCATATCCTGCAGCTCCAGGACCATGGCTACCTATGCCACAAGTCTTGGCCCCACTAGAGTTGACCCATATGACGTAAGGGTGTTCCCATCCATGTTCAGCTCTAGGACAGATCCCAAAGCCACAGCCTCCGGCATAACTTACGCTTAATACATGGGACTTAGGGAAGGTCTCCTTCATATCCTACATCCCTCAGAGAATGGATACTAGTGCCATAAGCCTAAATAATACTTTCACCTGCCTAGTAGACCTACAGAAAATTTCCTCTGCAATCAATGGACCTTGGGCCAAGCTGCTGATCCAAAAGCCCTGGTCCCACTTGTGCTTGTCCTTTGGGACCTAGAGAGGTATTTTCTGTGACCTACAGTTCCATGAACATGACTAACAGCATTTAAAGTCCCAGTGAAAGCTACAATTGTACTCACAGGACTTAGGGAAGGTCCCCTTTTTATTTCAAAACTCGAGTCCACGTCACCAGTACCATAGACTCCAGCATCATCTATGTTCATCCATGGGTTCAGGGACCATGGCTGTTGGCTCCACAATCCTTGATACACCTGAGATAACTGGGACAGTCTTTTCCACATTCAGATCCACCAAGACTGTGGTGACTGCTTCCACAAGGCCCTGTGTCATCGGACCTCAACACTTGCAGGACCTAAGAACATACATCTTTGAAAGTCTTCATCCACTTTAAAGCAATACAACTACATTCAGGAATTGCTGCAGTCTAGACTATTGAGGCACTTATAGATACTGCTGGCATGAATTGAAGATGAAGAAATCACACAAAGAGTATGCTTTTGGACTTTCCTATAACCAAATTCAAAACACTATTCAACTGACATACCATATCCCATCTAAGTGAAAAACATTTTTCTCCAAAGCTACTTTAAAAATTGGAAAAACATCAAATGTTACACCAGATACACAGACATAATATAAAGATATAAGAAATATGAAATATGATGCCTCCAAAAGAGAACAATTCTTCAGAAATAGATACCAATTTGAAGGAAATATATGAAATGCCTGAAAAAGATTTTAAAATAATGGTCCTGAGGAAACTCTATAAACTTTATGGGTCCTGAGGACACAAGCATATACTGCCTACAAAAAACTTGACTTATTGAAGATATACATAGACTGCACGTGAAGGGTTGGGAAAAGATATCCCACAAGCCAAAACCCAAAGCAAGCAGGAATAGCTGTAGTGATTTCAGATAAAGTGGACTTTACATTAAAACTATAAAAAAAATAAGGAAGGTCATTTATATTTTTATAATTAATTCAAAAAGATCTAAAAATTGCAAATATACAATGCAATCGACATGGGACCACCCAAATACATAAAGCAAATATGATTAGATACAAAGAGAGAGAGACAGAGTTAATAGTTGTGGACTTTAACACCCCAATTCCTTTACAGAAAGATCATACAGACAGAAAATGAAGGAACACGTGAATTGAAATAGAAAATGGCAGATAGCGACGCAGGAATACAGCGCTGCAGTTTCTGCCAGCCGTGCAAGCACCGTACTCAGGGCTGAATTCTGGGTTCGAGACGGGGGAAGGAAGCGGTCCATCTCGGTTCTCCACACCGGTCAGACCACAGAGGAGGCCAGCAGCCACCATGTTAGAAAGCTGACGTCACCATCCCTGTTTTCGACTGACGGCAGCTCATTCAGCCATAGAACAGGTAATTTCAGGCTGCAATTCGCCTGCGGCTTGCAGACAGATTGCTAGGGTTCAGTGCCTGGGTGCTTCTTAGAACCTGATCTTATCGGAGCGAACACCGAGCGCGGGGCGGCCGAGTTCCGGCTCCCGGAACCGTCCCGGAACCGCCCTGGCCCAGGGCTGCGGAGCCTGCGGAGGCTGCTTCTTGGACCCTGCTCCTATCAGAGCATACACCAAGCACTAAGCGGCCGAATTCCGGCTCCCTGAACTGAGCCCGCGGGGACTGCTTCTTGGAGTCTACACTTATAGGAGCTTACACCGAGCACGGAGCGGCCGAGTTCCGGATCCCGGAACTTCCCTGGCCCGGGGCTAGGAGCCCGCGGAAACTGCTTCTCGGTCCGGGTCCTGCT
>NW_026000005.1:4715297-4781291 GCF_001458135.2 Marmota marmota marmota
GGGAGGGGAGAGGTGGGGAGGGGGGATTGTGGAGGATGGGAAAGGCAGCGGAGCACAACAGACACTAGTATGGCAATATGTAAATCAATGGATGTGTAATTGATGTGATTCTGCAATCTGTGTATGGGGTGAAGGTGGGAGTTCATAACCCACTTGAATCAAAGTGTGGAATATGATATGTCAAGAAATTTGTAATGTTTTGAACAACCCACAATAAAAAATTAAAAAAAAAAAAGAAATAGAAAATGGACACAATAGACATTTAAAGAACATTTCATCCAACAGCAACAGAATGCATCTTCATTTCATCAATACATGGAACATTCTTCAAGATAGATGATCTATTAAAACACACATCAAATCTCAATAAACTTTCAAAATTCAAAATCATATCTCTCATCCTCTCAGACAATAGAAAACCACAAACCAACAACAAGAATAGTGGAAAAAATACAAATGCTTCTACATGACCAATGGCTAACTGAAGAATTTAAAAGGGAAATAAAGTTTCTTGAAACAAAGGAAAATAACACAATATCAAAATCTGTGGAATACAGCAAAAGTAGTACTAAGAGAGAAGTTTATATCAATAAATGTACAGATAAAAAAAATAGATCAAGTAAACAACTTAACAATGCACCTCAAGGACTTGTAAGAGGGAGAAAACCAAACCCAAACTTAGAAGAATAAAGAGAATAAATAAAATGGAATCTAAAAAACAATACCAAAAATCAATGAAACAGTTGGTTTCTTGAAAGAACAAACAAAATTGGCAAAACTTTTGCTAGACTAACCAAGAAAAAAGAGAAGGTCCAAATAAATAAAATCAGAGATGAAAATGGAGAGATTATAACTGATGCCACAGAAATTCAACAGATAACAATTATATGCTAAAAAAACTGGAAAACAAAGAATGAATAAATTCCTGAATACAACCTTCTAAAATTGAACCACTGATAAACCAATAATGAGTAATGATTAAAACACTAATTAAAAGTCTCCAGTATTTGAGGATGGGGATTTAGTTCAGTAGGGGACAGCTTGCTTAGCATGAGTGAGGCCCAGAGTTTGATTCTCACCACCACAAGAAAAAAAAAAAAAAGTCTTCAGTCTAAAAAAACATCCAGAACATGATGGTTTTACTGCTGCATGCTACAAGACATTTAAAGAACTAATTACAATTCACTGAGTTATTTCTGAAGTCCTTTGTATCTTTATTTAGAGATAAGATTTTGCTAAGATACCCAGGCTGGCCTTGAACTTGCTGCCAGTCCTCATGCCTCAGCCTCCCACTATGTCCAGTTTACAATTTTCTTCTTAAACTATTCCAAAAAAATTGAAATAAAAAAAAACAACTCTACTTTTCTTACTCCATTCCAGTGGGGAATTAGGAAGGCGCAGGAAGCTGGGGAAGATACTAGCAAATTTCAGCTCTTCCCAGTTTTTGAACAGGTTAATGATCAAGATCAGCGTGTTCGCGTCCACGCGGTAATTCCTTTTAAAACTATTAAAGAGTTAAAAAATGAAAAAAAAAAAAAAAGAAAGAAAAAGAACTCTACCAAACTTTTTACAAGGCCAGCATTACCTAATACCAAAACAAAAAACTATAGACACATACCTCTAATGAAATTGGTACAAAAACTTTTAAAACACAGCAAATCAAGTTTTCCAGCACATCAAAAAAAAAAAAAATCATAAGATGATCAAGTCGGATTCATCTCAGGTATGTACTAATTATTCAACATATGCAAATCAATAAACATGACATTTTTTTTTAAACAAAAACCATATCATCAGCACAATACATGCAGAAAAAGCATTTGAGAAGATTCACCATTCCTTCAGGATTAACACTCAACAAAGTCACACATGGTGACCTACACCTATAGTCTCAACTACCTGGGAGATTAAAGTGGGAGGATCACTGGAACCCATGAATTCAAGACCAGACCTCCCCACACGTACGTGTGTGTGTGTGTGTGTGTGTGTGTACCAAGAGCCTTGTGCATGTGAGGCAAACACTCAACCAACTGAGCTATAATCCCCAGCCCCCAGACCCCTTCTTGCAAAAAAAAACTTATCAACAAACTAGGTATAGGAGGAACATTTCACAATACTGAGAGCTGAATTTGAAAAACACACAGTCAATATCATGTTGAATTAGAAAAGGCTGAAAGCATTTCCTCTAAGATCTGGAATAAGAGAAAGATGTTTAGTATCACCACTCTCATGTAGTATGCTTCTGGAAATCTTAGAAAGTGCAATTAGGCAAGAGAAAGAAAGAAAGGGCATCCAAGTTGGAAAAGAAGTTGTTAAATTACCCATGTTTGCAGATGATATGATCCTTTACATAGAAAAAACTAAATATTCCATCAGAAAGTGTTAGGACTGATAATTCAGTAGAGTTGTAAGATTAAAAAAAAAAGCAATAGTTTTTGTTTGTTTGCTTTTGGGCAGTGCTGGGGATCTAACCTATGGCTTCACCATACTTGGCAGACATTCTATCACTGAGTTATAGCCCAGCCCTAAAAACAGCACCATGTTAAAAAACTGATAATGAACTTGCTGAAAAAGAAATTGAGAACACAATTCCATTGAACCATAAAATATTTAGTAATAAATTTTACTAAGGAAGTGAAAGACTTGTACAGTAAAAAAAAGTACAAAACTCTGATGAGGGGTTGGGGTTATAGCTCAGCGGTAGAGTGCTTGCTTCTCACATGTGAGGCACTGGGTTCAATCCTCAGCACCACATAAAAATAAATAAAGATATAATTTTTAAAATGATGAAATAAATTATAGAGGAAACAAAAAAATATATTCCTGTTTGTAGATGAGAGGAATTAATATTGTTAAAATCACCATACTACTCAAAGTGATCTACATATTCAATGCAATTCTCAAACTGCCAATGACTTTCTTCACAGAAATAGACCAAAAAAGCCAAAGCAACCTTCAGTTAAAAAGCAACAAACTGCAACTGTAGACATCACAATAACAGACTTCAAAATCTACTACCACAAAGCTATAACTAACAGAATAGCTAAGTGCTCACATAAAAACTAACACATAGACCAAGGGATCGGGAGAACCCAGAAATTAATCCACATTCATACAACCAACTGATTTGACAAAGGCACCAAGGACATACAGTGGAGAAAGGACAATTTCCTCATTGAATGGCAAAATTGGATGTACATATGCAAAAGAATGAAACTAGATCCCTTCTTCTCAGTGTACATAATTAACTCCAAATGGATCAAAGATCTGAATGTTAAAACCGAAACTATGAAGTTACTACCAAAAAAGGGGGGCAGGGGGAATACTTAAAAACATTGGTATAGACAATGATTTTTAGATAGGACCCCAAAGTCACGGGCAACAAAACAAATATAGGTAAATAAGATTATGTCAAACTAACAAGATTCTGCACAGCAAAGGGAATAATCAACAGAGTGAAGAGACGACCTTCATAATGTGGGAGAATGTTTCAAACTATGCATCTTAGTAGGGAGTAATCTGCAGAACATAAAAAGAACTTGAAACACAGAACACCAAAAGTACAAACAATCCAATTTAAAACTGGGCTAAAGATCGGAATTGACATTTCTCAAAAGAAGACACAGCCAAGCATGGCAGCTCACACGGGTAATCTCAGCTTCTCAGAGAAAAACAAAACTCAAGACCAGTCCAAGAAACTTAGTGAGCTGTTTTCTCGAAATAAAAATGAAAAGTGCTCAGTGGTAGAGTACCC
The DNA here is from genome assembly GCF_001458135.2 of Marmota marmota marmota. Classification (NCBI taxonomy): domain Eukaryota; kingdom Metazoa; phylum Chordata; class Mammalia; order Rodentia; family Sciuridae; genus Marmota; species Marmota marmota. Next base: position 4,719,052 of record NW_026000005.1, read on the forward strand.
CTGGGTTCAATCCCCAGTACTGAAGAAAAAAAAAAACATACAAATGTCCAAAAGAATATGAAAAAAAATTTTCAATTTCACTAATTATTAAGGAAATGCAAATCAAAACCATAATGAGATAGCATTCCAGTTAGAATGGCTATCATCAAGATAAAAATAAGTGTGAGGAGGATATGGAGAAAGGGGAACTCATACTCTGTTGGTGGAAAGGTAAATTAGTTCAGCCATTATGTAAAACCTAATGATCTAGCAATGAGCAATTCCACTATGGGTTATATATCCAAAGATGATGAAATCATTGTTATCAAAAAGATCCCTGCAGTGCCATGATTATTACAGCACTATTTGCAATAGCTAAAGTATTTAATCAACCCCAATCCCCATCAGTGGATGAATGGGTGAAGAAAATAGGGTACCTATACACAATGGAGTATTATTAAGCAATAAAAAGGTAAATTCTGTCATTTACAGCAACAGGAATAGAACTGCAGGTCATTATGTTAAGCAAAATAAGCCAAGCCAGACAGAGAAAGGCAAATACCATATGTTCTCACTCAGTTGTGGAAACCAAAAACTCCGTCTCACTGAAGAATAGAGTGGCATGGTGATCACTAGAAACTGGGAAGGGAAGTGGGTGGCCGTGTGAAGAGGGATGGAAAAGTTAAAAGTAGGGGCACAAAAACACAGAGAGGAGGAATTTGATTTTATATAGCACAGTGGGGTAATCATTGGTTTAAACAACATATGCTATATTTGAAATGACTAGAAGACAACAAAATTCCCAACACATAAAAATAATTAACATTGGATGATATAAAAGTGCTCATTATCCTATTATACATTATATATGTACCAGATCACCATAAAATACCCTATAAAGATGTACAAATAGTATGTCTGAATTTTAAAAAAGTAAAAAATAAAAGCATTCCTTCCTCCATTCCAGTTGACTAGTACAGCTGAAACTCCATACTTAACATAGAACTACACCCAAGGTACTGGTCAAGAAATAACCACAAATTCACTACCACTCAAATTTTTACAAAAGCACAGTTGAGAGTAATAATTATGGACAGTGGCCTGCAGAATCTATAGCCCATTTTTCCCTCTAAATAGCCTAAAATGTTTTCCTAAAACAAGCCAGACCAACAAAGATCCACAAACCTGACCACATCTTCTGAAATCCCCATCTCTCCTGAATTGCCTTTTACTGAACTTGGCTTCAGCGTTCATTATACCTTATGACACAGTGGGGATGTTTTAAGAAACAGCCCTATGAAAATCTGTCAGACTTATTGGAGAAGAGTGTCTACTTTATCACATAGTGACTTCTTTGTGAGGATTTACAAGAGAAATTTCTTCCTGGTCTCTCAACCAGAAATAATTAGGCTACTCTTGAGCAACTGACTTGTTTTTATCTCCTAAACACTGTGCATTATATTACGGATCGTTTTTCCTTCTCTACTTTGTCTGCCAAAAAAAATCTTAGGGGCAAATATGTGGTCAGTCCCTAGCAGGACCATAGGAACCAACAATTTCTACTTTGTGACTCAGCTTTATTTCTAGCTTCATTGTTGAGTCAGTAAAGATCATGGAGCCAGAGGACCTCGGTATTGAGCTCCTGAGCTTGACCACTTAAAATTCGTATGGTCTTCATCATCATCCATGCCTTAGTTATCTCTTCTATAAAATGGAGAAAATAGTTCTCATCTCAAGGGATTATCGTCAGAACTAAACAACCCCATGTGTGCAAAGTGCTCAACAGTGTGTACCACACAGCAAATGGTTCATGTTTAGATACTATTCTCACCTCACCTTTTCTACTACTTTTTGGTGATATTGATCTCTTCCAATTTTTAGTGTAATCTGTTTTTTTTCCTTTTGGTGTGTATTTATTAAATGTTCCCTGGAAGAAGACTGAATGGAAACAAAAGCAAATGAGTGCAAAAATGCCAAAATGTGTGCAGCATCAAGTTAGAAGTAATCGATATGATCTCTTTGATAAAAACACACTAACAGAATAACCACGATATGGGTTATCATCTAGATAGATCTTAAAGTGACATTTACATTTTTCAGAAGTTCCAGAGGTCTAATCATGTCCTGATTTGATCCCAATTACAATTTGTTCTAATGATGGGTTCTGTGAGGGGAAAAAAAAAAAAAAACACACACACACATAACAGTTCAAAGATTGCCACTCAAGACCACCTGGGAAGTGTTCCTCAGTAGACAAGGAAAGCCCCTAGGCAAGGCATCTTGCTGCTTTATTGTTGATTCTATGAAGGTCAAGATCTCTAAAAGAAGCTTTCCTTCAGTTGCTTGGCTAACAACGCCTCCTTTGCTTGTGGGTGTTAAAAGCAGTTCAGATAAAGGTTGGAGAGCTGGGCATGGCAACACACACCCGTAATCCCAGCTACTGGGGAGGCTGAGACGGGAGAATCACAAATTCAAGGCCAGCCAGGAGAAATTATTAAAACCCTGTCTCAAAATAAAATTCTTAATAAGGGATGAGGTTGTAGCTCAGTAGTAGAACACTTGCCTAGCTTATGCAAGGTCCTGGGTCCAATTCTCACTAGAGCCCATCAATAAATGTCAGATATCCCACATAAAGAAAAGTGTAAAAACGAAAATGATGTTATTAAAAAGCATGGAAAGATTTTACTCCTAAGCATGGACTATACTTTGGTTAAAGTAAAACCTTTTATTTGTTTTACTTCTCTGCAATTTAACCAGCACTGCTGATATACACTGGTTAAAGTCTATTTCTTATCTACTTTTCTTCTTTTTCTCCCACTCTGGTCATAACTATTACAAGAGCTGGTGTTGGTCTTAGATCAGAGATCATCCAGGGAACCCCTTGCTATTCAAAAATGACTTTCTTCAAATATTACTTACTTGCTATAAATTAAAGCTTATTCCTTGGGTTTTGAACACAACAAGCTCTCTCCTGTTATAATTCAAGTAACCTCCAGAAGCTGTCTCACATATTAGCCTCCTCAGACCCTTGAGATAACTATTTAATTCCCAACTACAAGTATGTTTGCATAAAGGAAAGGAATTTTACTATTAATATTAAGAAATATTTACTTATCATACACCATGGGCTCAATAGTCATTGGAGATGCAACAAACATTCACTCAAGGAGCATCCTAATGGGAGGAAACCAGGAGCAAACAACAAAGCTATAAAAGGGGAAAGAAGGGTAGGGAAGGGTCAGGGGCTGGAGTTGGAGAGACACTGCTCCAACAGGGAGGTCAGGGAAGCTCTCACTTAGGGGAGAAGAGGATCACAAGAGGCTTGTGATAAGGGAATGAGTTGCACTTAGGTGCAAGTGGAAACCACCCAAGAAGGGAGAGAAAGTCCTGCAGTTAATTTGGCTGGTTGCTGAGCAGGAGTCCAGTTCTGAGTCGCAGTCTTGGCTCTGTCAGCTCCCTGCCCTGCTTGACCTCTTCTCTCAGATGCAGGCAACAATACCTGCCCTGTCTGTACCTTGGAGCTACTGAAGTTTGAGTTTATGTTTAGAGAATATTTTGAGCCCTACAGGCAAAAAACTTTAGGAAAGCACAAGGTACGATTATGTTATTTTCCCCGTATTTTTCTCCTGTCTCTTTCGATTTGGGCTGTTATTTTATTAAAAAATAAACAGAGCCAGTGGCCTATTCCTCCCTCTCGGTAAGCTGTCAGTTTAAACATGCCTCGTCTATCAAGGGCAGTCCTGAGACCATCCTTCACACTGAAGAGTCAAGGTCAACATGCAACTAAAAAACAAAACGCTCTACTATTAAGGCAAACTGTTTCCAGGCTGGGCTTACCTGGAGGACTCCTTACAAACGTTATTCTCGGAAGAGCAAATGAACGCAGGATATCTCTGCATCCTTGAGGCAGGAAGGAGAGTTGTCTAGATAAAGCTCCGACAGTGAGGGGAACAGAATCTTCTAAGACATAGAAATTACTTTTTCTAGGTCTGCATACTTCATCTAGGCTCCTTTCATAGCCCTCAGATTTTATTCTAACTTCCTTCCATTATCATTTAGCTACATTAGAAATAGAATGATCCAGGAAGAAAAAAAGTCATTTAGGAAAAATCTAGTACTAGAATATATTGAAACAACAAAAAGGTTTGAAGTTGAAGTCTCTAACTAGTTAGAATGACATTTTGAAAAGATAACTATCATGGAAAATGTCAAACATATTTGTAAAAATAGAGGAAATAGGTTTGGTTGGTTGGTTGGTTTTCTGTTTGGCTGGTCTTCAGATTTGGTTTGGAAATGGTTTTTTGGTGGGAAAGGATCAGTGCTAAGGATCAAATCCAAGGCCTTGGGCATGTTAAGTGCGTGTTCTACCATTAAACTACATCCCCAGCCCTGAGAAGACAATTTAATGAGCCTCAGATACCCATAATGCAACTTTAATAATTTTCAACCCTTTGCCAATTTGTCTCGTCTATGCCTGGTCCCAATTCTGTATGCCTCTCTGAGTAATTTTTAGGCAAACCTCAGATATTATATCACATCACCAGTAAATACAGCTTATTGATTCTCATTATTCTTAGAAGTTATGTTCTGTAAAGTCATCCTAAACACTGAAATATGCATTGCTAAATCACTACTCCTAGGAAAAATCAAGGTTAGATTTCTACAAGCCTCTGGTCACAATGTATCAACCAGTCAAGACATAGTATTGTTTCTTGTATGTTTCTGTTTAAAGACAGCAGATTAAATATGCACTATTAACTTGCCAACATTGATCTCATGGCCAACAGCACTATATTGCATGCTTAAATGAAGCTTATCCGACACCTACATATTTTGATACAGTCCATCCATCTTATACTTAGAAACATTAGCCAGCACCTCAGCACTCTGCTTGGGGATCACGTTAAGCAGCCAAATGACCAACACAAAGTGCAAAAACATGAAAAATCAAGACTCTGAGAAGGACAACAACTCAAATTTTTTTGCCACTCTGTATATGTCAAGCAATGACAGCAAAAGCTCTATGAGTATTGGTTTAGGACTTACGAATACATTTTAGTGAGTAGACAGAACCTCAAACATGAATCCACAATGTCCATCAACAGTATTTTGATATAAGCATATTTTTAGTAACAAATTTTCACCTAAGATTAGGAATTAAAAATAGGAAATTTTAAATGGCACTTGGCATACAGACAGTAATTCAAAAATTTATTAAGTGTCTACTGTAAGTTTTAAGGTTGCTTGGGACCCAAGTTTGTTGACTAAAGATAGGATGGTGATTATATAAAGTCCTATCCCAAATATTATAGGAATTGCAAATATATCAAGTTTGCAAAAAGTTTAATATGTTGGAGGATGAGATTCCCTGTCAGCATAAGGCTCCATTCAATATTAATATTAAAGTTCTGTGGAAAGTACTCTACTTTCTCACATCCTTGAGTAGTTGTTAGCTATTCAGTCATGTACTGATCAGTTTTATGTTTCTCTTGTATTGTTATATCAAAAACACACACTTAATGCAACTTTTTGGCTGCTTACTGTTTGCTTAGTAAATGTCTATTTGTAACATAACTGAGATTCTCATTTACATTAGCAATTTTTATTTTATTTTATTTTATTTTATTTTGTGGCAGTGCTGAGGGTCAAACCCAGGGCTTTGAGCATGCTAGGCAAGCATTCCATCACTGAGCTCACTATCAGCAATTCTATTTTTCAAAGGTGACAAAATATAATCCTTCCAGCAATGTGATTTATCCAGGGGTTCTCTCTCTACAATGTCAATAAGTTACTTTCAGATGTGTAGAAAGGTTTCCTTTTTTGTTGTTGTTTGTTTTTCAGTGCAGGAGATGGAACCCAGGGCCTTGTACATGGTAGCAAGTGCTCTGCCACTGAGCTACATCCCCTGTCTGTCTCCCTACTGGAAATATTGATGGCACCACTCTTAAAGCACACTGGCTCGAATTTTAGTTAATTGGTGAATGCACAGCTAGACCTATACAATGGGAAAACTGTTAAATGGAACACATACCAAGACTCTTTTGCTCTGGAGCCCCAAGAAATTCTCTTCCTGTCCATCATTCCCACAGACCCTTCAATGGTGTTATGGAACATTTATCCTTTTATTGATAAGTCTAGTATTACAGGCCAAAAACATTCTTTTCTGAACAGTGAAGTTACAAACCTCATTCTAATCTCACAATTCATGATGTCTTTTGTAACAAAAACTACATAATTTTAAGTAAATGAATTTGATCTATTATTTCTATTTTGGTCATAGAAAACCACACTGTGGCACTGCCATATGTGAACATGTGAGTACTTTGGTGTCCCAGACTCAAAAATACTAGAGATTTAAAAATTCAGGAAATTTGTGTTCCTATGTGAATAACTCCAAGCTTAAAACAAAATAGCTATAAGGATTCTAGTTAAAGTAGTTTAATGACATTTCCCCAACATGAACAACAAATTCTTCCTCGAATCTTTGACTGAAATGTAATATATCTCAGAAGAACCATTTTAGCAGGCTTAAGATATAAAAACCATGATTAAATCCTGCATTAAGTTCTACTCTTCACCTTTATTTCAAAATACTAAATGATAGACCATGCTGACATCAAGGCAGCAATGGCGTTTGTGTGTGGGTATTAAACAGCAGCTCATTTGTAGGATTATTCCCAGGATGGTACACAAATTTAATCTTATACAAGGTTCCAGAATGATCTAACATTACCAGGTAAATAGAAATATATTAAAACCCAAACAATGCTTTATAGTACTTAATAAAATAGGAAGGTAGATTAATACACTTGGGCCTTTATTAAAAAATTGAAGCAATTAAAGATAATGGTCCAATACTCAGCACTGCTGCTCTAGTAACTCCCTTTCCTGTCATATGCATTTCACTCACTTCAATCCCTTATAAATCCTTAACCCCTCTTTAGATATCCTGATAGTGTCCTTATGCAAAATCCTTCAATTTCATAAAGCTTTATTTTTAGCCAGTTTGTCCTCCTTAATTCTGCCAAAATTATGCTTCTGAAATACCATGATTTGCATTTAAGCTTTTAACAGCCCCCTCAGTATCCACAGAATATAAACAACCTTTATAGTTTATCATACAAGGGACTTTTACATCTACCCTACCTTTCCAATTTCACCCTTTTTGATCTACCTCATCTATCCGTACAATTTTATTTTTACCTTTGACCCCTATCTACGTGTCCAACTTAACCCTCACCATTTTTTGATCCTCTTTCACCTTCAATCTCCCCCTCACCATGTATTCTGGTCATTCCATTTCTTTATGTCTCTATGTCTTCGCACACACTATTCTCGATAATAGTGACCATTTTTAACCATAATAAAGAGCCATAGCAATGTCAATACAGTCATTTTAGTTTTTTGGCTTTATTGTTGTTTGAGGTGCGGGAGATTAAACAGGGCCTTGTGCATGCTGGGCAAGAGCTCTACCACTGATCTATGTCCCCTGCTAATACAATAATTCTAAACTTAATGAAGAATAATACAAGAAATTGAGTATGTTAGGGCAAATTGAAGTGCTCCCTCCAAGCCTAGACCACCTCCATTCTAAAACTGTCCTCATCACAACTATCGACAACTTCCACCCTAGGGTCCCTTTTCTGCCTTCCGCTTACGTTACTAGAGACTTATCATTCCCTAGTAAAGCAAGACCCTCTCTCAGCTTTCATGGGTATTATACTCTCCTGGTCTTTACCCCACTGTCCACACCTGATTAGTCTGCTTGATTATCTCCTTCTTGACCTTTAAATGTTAGAGTAACTCAGGAATCCATCCTCAGCCTTCCCTCTGCTCTTTATCTACATTCACTTGTTAGACAACTTACTCATTCCAATGGCTTCAGATACCATCTGTTGTCAATGACTCCCACATTTAGGTCTCTTCCGTCCCAACTTCTCTGCCAGGCTCCACAGTCACTTATCCATCTGCCTTTTTGACATCTTTTGGGGAATGTACTACCTATTTCAAATGTAACATAATCAAATAGAACTTTCTGTCCCTCTTCCTCTTTCAAAAAAATTCTGTATTCATTTCCCAACCTTTATCATCTAAGTAAAATGGCTCTACAGTTGCTCATGTCAAAACCTAGGTGTAATCTTAGATGCCTTTATTTCTCTCCCTCTACATCTTTTCAGATTTATGGATGCTAAACTCCAAAATACACCCCGACTTTCATCTCCAGCTCTCCAGTACTGCCCGTTTATCCTGTTCACTGCATGTGCTACTTAACAGCCTCCTCGCCGAACAACACATTTTTCACACTTGCTTTTCCACAATTTGTTATTCATGGAGTAAATAGGAGTGATCTTCTAAAATAAAATGTTAATTCCTGACTGAGGAATCCTCAGTGGCATCCCATTTTAATTAGAATAAAATTAAACCCTCTCCATAGTAGACAACAATCTTGGTGATATAAGTTCTGTTAATTCTCTACCTATTTGACATTGTCTTTCCCTCTGCCCAATATCCTCCAACCACACTAGTCTCCCTCTTCTGTGGCCGCCTCATAATCTGTTCTCCACCTCTGGGTCTTTGTATTTTCTGATCTTTCTACCTACAATACATCCCCAAATGTGATTGACTTCTTGTCATTTAAATTTCAACTCAAATCTTACCCATACCAGCCAGTTCTTGAATTCTTGCTGTTCTTATTTACAATAGCCTAGTTTAAGAAATTCTCAAAAATAAGACAGCAAACAAGTGAGGAGGAGCCAGTTTTAAAGAAAATAAGTTCAATTTAGGACCTGTTGTGTTTCATGTAGACTAGACACCCCGCAACCCAGGCAGTTAAATAAAAGGAACTGGGCCCCATGAAAAAGTTACGATTGGATATGTAGCTGAACGCATGCAAGTAGTTGGTTTGCTTCAGGAAATCAAAGAAAAAAATACAAAAAAGAATTAAGGATAGAACATTATGAAATGCTTTTACATTGATGGATGCAGGAAAAGGAACCCAGACCGGAAGAAAAAAAATGGAGTAAGAAAACCAGCAAAGACTAGAGGAACAAACCCGGGAGAAAGAAACTTCCAGAAAAATGAAATGATAAAACACTAAAAATGGTTTATTGCTTTGGAGCTCAAAGGTCATGATAGCCTAAACTAGAGCTCAAATCCAATCTCAGTGGATTGAGGGTAAAAAGTGGAAGCTATGGCAATGACTGCCTATTTATAAAATTTCTGTCTTCATCATATAATAAACCTCAGGAAGGCAGACCCCAAATTTTCCAGTATACTTACATTTGCTAGAACTCAGTGCAGTGTGCAACAGAGTTAGTGTTATGGTTTGGATGTGAAGGTGTCCCCCAAAAGCTCACGTGTGAGACCATGTAAGAAGGTTCAAAGGAGAAATGATTGGGTTGTGAGGCTTTTAGCCTAGTGAATCAATCCCCTGACAGAGATTAACTGAGTGGTAATTGAAGTGGTAGGGGTGGCTGGAGGAGGTAAGAATTGATGTATATATTTGTATCTGGAGAGTAGAATCTCTGCTTCCTGTTGTGAGTTACTTCCCTCTGCCACCCTCTGCTGCCATGATGTTCAGCCTCACTTGAGCCCTGAGGAATGGAGCCAGCCTTCTCTGGACTAGGATGTCTGAGACTATGAGCCCTCAAACTTTTCCTCCTCTATAACTGTGCTAGTCAGATCCTTTAGTCACAGCAGCAAAAAAGCCGACTAAAACAGTTTGGTATCTCTTCCACAAAGCATTTGACCAATGAATGAATGAAAGGGTGAGGCTAGGGGAAGAAAAAAAGAACAGAAGAATAGGGGAAAAGGACAAGGAAATAAAGAGAAATGGGGAAAGAAAAAAAAGATACACAAGGAAAGATACAGCCGTGTGCAGATAAGAATGTAATCATTTTCAGAATGAGAACATCTTGAGTGTATTTTTTTCATGGAAGCAAAAGTAATCCAAAAGTAGGGCTGGGATTGTGGCTCAGTGGCAGAGCACTTGCCTCTCACATATTGGGCACTGGGTTCAATCCTCAGTGACTCACAAAAATAAATAAATGTATTATGTCAATCTACAACTAAAAATATATATATAAGGCAATCCAAAAGCAAGAAAAGAGAAGAACACAGAGAGAAAGCTCTGTGGGAGGGAATCAAGAACTAGTATAAAGATGATTAATATTGATAATCAATGAAAATTAAGATTTAGTAAGAGAATGTCACAAATGATCTATTGCTGTAACTTTCTTATCAATTGGTATACTAATGCAATTATGTGAAATAGCTAATATTTTTATCAACTTAATAATTTTGTTGCATCCTTAACAGTTCAATTATAATTTATGATTGTTTCATATAATTTTTTTTGGTACCAGAGATTGAACTCAGGGGGACTAAACCACTGATTCACATCCCCAGCCCTTTTTTGTATTTTATTTAGAGACAGGGTCTCACTGAGTTGCTTAGCGTCTCACTAAGTTGCTGAGGCTGGCTTTGAACTTGCAGTGTTCCTTCCTCAGCCTCCCAAGCCGCTGGGATTACAGGCATGCGCCACCACACCTGGCTGAATTTTCATTCTTTAGAAAAACTTTCTAATTTAGCCATAAAACATGACCTCTGAAGATGATGTAAAAATAGAACAAAGAATGAGGAACAAATATAATCTTCAAAGAAGATAAATGACTGAGTATCTTTTAAAAAGTCATTCTGCTTTACCAGTATCAGAACTAATAAAGAGCAGTAGAAGAAAGAGAAATAAGAACTAAATATTCTAGTGTAACTCTCACCTATTAGTCTGTGTCCATTGAGGAATGCAAACTTCTTCCTACCTCCAAAAAGGTGGGGGGGGGGCTTCATTAGTCATTCAACTCTATGCAGTATTATACTAATGTTGCCAAATTTCTTGTTTACCAAAATTGAACTGTTATAACAACTGTATATTCCTACCTTGAGGACAAGGTTCTACTGATTTCTTTGTGCTATTTTAAAAACTTAACATTGGCCTCATCCCCAAACCCAAGGGTACAACTCTGAGCTTTACCCAATTTTAATCTCAGCTGAAGACAAAAAAAAAAAAAAAAACTCTCAGTTGCTTCAAAAACTAAGTTCCTAAGAAGGAGCCAACATCAGATTCTTCATCTATTTCATAGGATATTTGTAGCTCTATCCTCAGTGATAATCATTTTTCAAGAGAATAGTGAGATTCAGGAAGCTGAAGAAGTTTGACAGTGCAACTAGTTAATGAAAAAAGTAGGACTAGATGTCAGGTTTTCTAATTCCTAGGCCAGTTCAATGGGGTGCTCTTTTAAGATGTTTGCAAATGTTATACATGACTAAATATTAATTATGCAATTCTGTCAGTTGCTTCATTGGTGAAATGGCCCCTTTCCCTCTTTCCAGGTCAATCTAACTTTGGTGTTTGCTTTGATGTCATGCACTGAAGCTTGTAGTGTGAAGTTAATGTCTGCTCTCCATCAGGTTATGTGAGGTACATGTGTGGACTTGAAGCATGCACATTTAGCCCATAATCAGTACTGTGTTTCACTGTATTTAAACACATCGGCATGGTTTTCAATTGGAAAAAGAAACAATGGTGCTGAGAAAACTGGAAATCTATATGCAACAAAATGAAATTAAACTCCTCTATCTCACCATGCATAAGGACCTAGAAATTAAACCAGAGACATGGGTCTATTAGAAGAAAAAGTAGACACAAATCTCCATCATGTCGGATTAGGCCCACACTTCCTTAATAAGACTCCTGTAGCACAAGAGTTAAAAATTAAGAATCAACAAATGGGACAGATTCAAGCTAAAAAGCTTCTTCTTGAAGAAATAATCAGTGAGGTGAATAGAGAGCCTACAGAATGGAAGCAAATTTTTACCACATGCACATCAGAGCACTAATCTCTAGGATATATAAAGAACTCAAAAATCTTTTTTTTTTAAAGATAGATGAGAGAGAGAGAATTTTTAAATATTTATTTTTCAGTTTTCGGTGGACACAACATCTTTATTTTTTTATATGGTGCTGAGGATTGAACCCAGTGCCCTGAGCATGCCAGGCGAGCACGTTACCACTTGAGCCACATCCCTAGCCTCGAAAACTCAAATATCTTAACACCAAAAAACAAATAACCCAATTGGTAACTGGGTCAAGAAACTGAACAGACACTTCTCAGAAGATTATATACAATCAATCAACAAATATATGAAAAAAATGTTCAACTCTCTAGCAATTAGAGAAATGCAAACCAAAACTACTCTAAGATTCCATCTCACTCCAGTCAGAATGGCAGCTATTATGAACACAAACAACAATAAGTGTTGGCGAGGATGTGGAGAGAAAGGCACACGAATACATTGCTGGTGGGACTGCAAATTGGTGCAGCCAATATGGAAAGCAATATGAAGATTCCTTGGAAAACTTGGAATGGAACCATCATTTGACACAGCTATCTCACTCCTCGGTCTATACCCAAAGGACTTAAAAAGAGCATACTGGAGGGACACAGCCACATCAGTGTTTATAGCAGCACAATTCACAACAGCTAAACTGTGGAACCAACCTAGATGCCCTTCAGTAGATTAATGGATTAAAAAATTGTGGTATATATACACAATCCATTTTTCTGATATAAGGATGCTGATTCATAATGGGGTTAGGGAGACTATGGGAGTATTAGATGAATTCTAGATGGAGAAAAGGGGAGGGAGGGAAAGGAAAGGGGTATGAGGATAGGAAAGATGGTGGAATGAGATGGACATCATTACCCTAAGTACATGTATGAAGACATGAATGGTGTGACTCTACTTTGTGTACAACCAGAGATATGAACAATTGTGCTTTATATGTGTAATATGAATTGTAATGCATTCTGCTGTCATATATAACAAATTAAAATTAATAAATTTTTTAAAAAAGAAAGTAGTGTCATGAACTAAAACAAAAGCTTCTAAAAGTCATAGGGAGACCACCTGAGGAGTAAAGCTGACCAAGTGACTGGACTGTGCTTCTTTGCTGCTTCTAGCCCTTCTCTAGTTGCTTTGAAGGTTCAGCAAGGCCTTCGAGAGAAGAAATGGTTAGAAAGACATAAGCACTTTCTCTTTTTTACAAATTGGTGAAAATGGATTCATCTAGGGAGTTTTAACTTCTCAAGTATCATTCACTCTAGGAAACCTTGTTTTCTTATGTTTTAGAACATTCAGGTTCCCATTTGACTCTTCAAAAACAAATTTAAATGCCACTTTTCTGTTTCAGTTGTAGTACCCACCTTCACCAATTCAGAAAACAGCTATCTTGTCCATTGATGATTAGAACCCCTGTTCCCACTTAACTCTGAGGTTTTTAAATTCTAATTTGTTAACTCTGGTTGTATATAAAGTATATTTACACCATTTGTGTTCTCATACATGTGCTTAGGATAATGATATCCATCTCATTCCACCATCTGTTTTACCCCCTGCCCACTCCCTTACCCTCCCACCCTGTGCTCTATCTAGAGTTTATCTAATCCTCCCATGCTTCCCTACCAACCCCACTATGAATCACCCTCCTTATATCAGAGAAAACATTAGGCATTTGGTTTGGGGGCATTGGCTAACTTCACTTAGCATTATATTCTCCAACTCCATCCATTTACCTGCAAATGCCATGATTTTATTCTCTGTTATTGTAAGTAACATTCCATTGGGTATATATACCACATTTTCTTTACTCTGAGGTCTTTTTAAGGCTCATTAGTGTCCCTTGCCATGAGGATAGGCACTACAAAAGTAAAGCTTGTTTTGGTATAGTTAATTTATCAGAGCTAATAAGCATTATATGGTGTCTAGAGAGAACACTGAAATGACTTACATAGGATTTTGTTCTCTTTTTAATGGGTAGTCTCCCATCACTTGAACCCTTGCCCGTCTGTAAGAGACAGTACTGGGCACTCCTTCAGCACCCACACCCTCCCCTCTGCAAGTCACCCACCTCTCTGCATCACCTCAGAGCTTCTCAGCCCAAACTGGATTTTGTCCCAGCACCATGTGGACACCGATAGCTCTACGTGAAGGGGCAGCTTACCTGGGCCTCCATCTGAGACAGCCTGGCCCTCCCATCCTCCCTCTTCACCCCAACACAACTGAACTACAGGGGAGCTCCACATTCCAGGGTTTCTTTTGACCAATGAGAGAAGAGCCACTGGATACACTTTTCCAGCGTAGCCCCTAACACAACCTCTCCTAGACTTTTATTTTCCCCTCAAACTCTAAGAATTCAGTCTTTTGAATCTTTGCAAACCTCATTTCTTCCAACTCTCATTTCTTTAAGGAATTGTCCAACTTAGGTTGTTGTGGAAGAGAAAGATAAAGGAAAAAAGTAGGGTATTTTATGGATATAGAAGCAAAATACACGTGGTTCTTTCCAGACAGGCTTGCCACTGCAGGGTGCCAACAGAGTGATCCTTTACCCATATTTCTTGGCACATGGAAGACACAGACACCCCCCAAAACACACCTTTTAAATTTTTCTTCAGATTCTCTTATGCCCATTGCAATTCCCCCTAGTCTTTTCTCCTCAAACTTCTCTACTTTTAAAATCCAAAGCTTCCTCTCCTCAATCTTTATAACATTCTCACCTTATCTTTTTTCTCAAAGTCCCTTTCTCACTGAAAATCCTGTCTCTTTGGCACTGTCTCAATGCCCCTTTTTCAAATCTGAACCATAAACAAGGATAACACTTCTAGAAGTTTTCTAGGGGTGACAATACCTTAGGAGGTGCAGAATGGCTCAGGGTTCATATCACAGCAGTGGCTCTCAACATGTGGTCCCCAGAGTGACCACAAGCAGTGGAACTTGGAAATAAAAATCCTCCACCTCACTCTGGACTGCTGAGTTGGAAGCGCCCAGAGTGGGGTCTATAAATCTGTTTTCACAAGTCCTTCAGGTGATTCTGATGTAAGTTAAAGCCAGAGAGTATGGTAGTAACTAACCATTGCCACATGGTTCTCATCCAACCCTCATTACATATCAGAATCACCTTCAGAGCCCTGGGGAGCATTTACACTTATAGATTCTTGGGACCTACCCCCCAGAGATTCAGTTTCAGTTGGACAGGATGAGGCCCAGGATTTCTAAATGATTTTAGTGTCTATGCATAGTGCTAAAACATTGCACTGTCCTCAAATAAGAATTACATGGGAAAAGATATTTTTCTGTTCCAGAGGGTTTGACTGAGGAGGGGAGGGGACAGTATGGTTTTCCTAATTGATCTGAAATATTTAAATATCTTTTTTTGTTGGTGGGGGGATCCTGGGGATTAAACTCAGGGGCACTTGACCACTGAGCCACATCTCCATCCCTGTTCTGTATTTTATTTAGAGACAGGATCTCACTGAGTTGCTTAGCCCTTTGCTTTTACTGAGCCTGGCTTTGAACTCATGATCCTCCTGCCTCAGCTTCCAGAGCCACTGGGATTGCAGACTTACATTAGATATTCTTATAACCTAACTCTAAGTTAGTCATTTACATATGTAGACAGCAAGACTGCATGTTCAACTTTTTAAAATTTGCTTTATTAAAGTATATAGTCTTTAGAGTTTCAGAGGAACACATGTGGTAGAACTGCTCAAAGTAAGCCCAACTATTCCCAGCATCATAGACATCCAGATTGGCTACAGAGCACTGTGGTTCACTGATGGCTGGCTGGGTGCCTTCCCCCCTAACAAATTTAGCAATCCATTAGGATGGTGCCCTGGACAACTGGCCTTCTCACACCCTCCTCACCACCCCCAATCCTTTGGAACTCAGCTACAATTCTGCTAATGTCTTCAGACAAAGGCATCATTTTACTCAGCTTTTATTAATAGCAGCAAGTGTTAGAGACTTTGAACACTGAATCCCGTGGGGAGAAACGTTAGTGGCAGGGTGTGGATTTAGGCATTACTGTCACCTCATCAGGCCGTGTTTCCACTTTCCTTTCAAAAGAACCAAAATAGACAATGGAAAAAACACCAATTGAAATTTTCCAAATGGAAATGAAATACTGCTCTGGGGGTTTACTAGTGAACTTTATGTTTAGATAAAGTAACATAAACAATTACACAAATCTATTTTTTGTGTGTGACTTAATCTGCCTTCATTTACTGCCAGTTGATTTGATTTAGGGATCTTTCTTTCAACTTCAATAATCATATGGCATGTAGTTATAAATCATAGAATCTTTCAAGAAAATTAAAGGTCGACCCAGCATATTCAAGTTTCAGTATTTTTATCTTCTTTGTATGAATTACCTTGATTTTCTCTTAACAATAAAATAACCCTCAAATCCAGAAAGTTATCTGGTTACTGCAGAAACAATTGCTCAGCTGTAGTTCAGGGAAAATCACCAAAAGTCATGTGGTATTTATAAGGAACTTGAGTGCCAGCCTGTCTCCATGCCCAGCAACAATAAAATGTTTTTAATATCTATTCCGTGCTCACAGTGTGGTGAGTGAGTATAAAAGAAAGACAGAGAGAGGCACTGTGGTTGTCCAAGTGAAAATGCCTCTGGTCTTTTGCTAAGGATAATCTAAACAGTTCTGGGAATGCACATCCACTGCAAATACTACCTGCTGAGAATTCCATAAAATCTGGAATCTTGTCTTGAAAGTCATCTGCAAAACCCAGTGAAAACAAAATTGAAGGAAATACTACAGAGATGATTTGAGAACTGGTCCAAGTCAGAAACATTGCTGATGTATAGGTTGTCAATGTTATGAGACATGTAGAGAAGTGCTCAGAGACATGGAACTCGAATTTCTCCCCCCACAAACTACAAGTGTACAGCACCTAAAGGAAATTGGGGAGGAAGTAGACAAGTTTGCATATGGAGATCCCAACCCCTTCTGAACTTCCAAGTGATTGGAAGTTCCTATCCGAGGACCTAAGAAGACTTGGCCAAAGGCACAGTGAAAGGGAAAGACAAAGCCCCCCAAATAAAACAGGCATTGTGGTGACAAAGCAGACAAGGAGTATGGCCAAGACACCTAGCCAACTCACCAAAGGGAAACAGAGCTTCTGGGCCCTGGTGGTAGAAGATTCAAAGCCTTGATGACCCAGAGGTGTAACCTTTGTAAGGAGCTTTCTTGGCTCAGTTAAACCAAAGTGGAGGTTTTAGCTCTCACATACAAAAGAGCCAGTAGAGTTAGGGCAGTGTTCTTCATTAGACCTGGTAAGAGCACATGCAACAGGACATGCAAACTCTAAGGTTATGCCTCTTCAACTTCCAGGGGCCCTCTGGAGTACTCCACCCCTGCCATGGGAGTACAAGTGGCAATTCCTAACCTATGGAAGAAATTCATATGGTGAATCCAAAGCTACCTAGACTGGACTGACCCTTCAGATTGGAGTAAACATTGTGTGTGAGGACGGGGTGCTGAGCACATTGAGGGTTTGATGTACTTAATTGAGTATTAAAATGAATCCCTGTGCAAACTTGTCTAGTTATGCCCAAGGTTGTGGGTTCAATCCACAACAGGGCAAAAATATAAGATAAAACAGAGTCCTTAGTAAGCAACATATTTTGTGATTTTTTTTTTTTCCAGACAGGCCAAAGTTACCCAGGGACTCAAAGATTTGTGCCTCTCTGCTCCCCTTTGAAGTCATTACAAATGAAAGTACAGCTTTGAGGAGTGATTACATAGTAAAGGAAAAAAAAAAAAAAAAAATTAAATATAACAGACTTTTAAAGTGTCTCTACTGAAATAGATGATAATATAATCCCCCAGAACAAGGTACATAATCTTGAGCCTTAGCTCGTGGCCATATTCTGATTAGTCTGCAGATTAGTCAAATCTATAGAGCCAAAGTTGACATTGGACCATTTATGCCTCAATAGTAAATGAATATTCAATACAACAAAATGACAATATTAATTTTGGTAGAATTTAAATGCAAATAGCAGAATAAGGAGGTGGCAATATTTGAGTCAATCTTGAAAGACGTGTGTAAGCTAGTCAGTTTAAGAAAAGCTACAATTGCTGAACTCTGAGAGTTGCAAAAGATAATACATTGAAACTTTCTTCATAGGGAATTTAAAATATTTTGGGCCCACAAAAAATGTATTTAAAATGCTGATTGCATATTGTATTAGGAAAATAAAGCTTACAGAATTATAGTGGATAATTTGAAAAATTAGACATTTTAAAACTCATAAAAATCAGTGATACCTGTGAACAGGTAATACCTGCTGTACCAGAAGCAGGCAGAGTGCTGAGGGCTCTCTGTGCACGGTCACACTTGGTTGTCTAGTAGGTAGGTTATGTTAGGTAGGTAATGTTACTCCACCTCTATAAATTGGATGTCAGGTTTATGACTAGCTCCTGAGTTTACCCTCCTCACCATGAAGTGATTAAATATCTTGTCTTTATTACCCTCTCCAAATATAATGAGCATATTGAGATCCTCAGAAATGTTTATCACCAAAGTACAGGTATGTTGGGAATTACTTTGTTGGCACAAGTTGTGGAAGTGAATGCCTGGGCTCTCAGACGTTCTATTTTTCAATTTTTCACTGGTTTTCTTTGACTTTTGCTTCTTAACTATTTTTGATGGTTTTACTATATTTTCCCCTCTACATCTTTCCCAAATTATATGCAGACTGCCAAATACAATCTTTGAATGAAACATTTTGGTTTAACAGAAATGAGAACCAGGGGGAATAAAAAGATGTTTTGATTTTCTAGCATTTTTAAACCTACGTTTTCTTATGTAACTGAAATCATTATATTTATAACTTTGAGTCCTACTTTATTCATTTATATTTCTCCATAGCATTTCTTACTTTATTAAACACTACTCCCCCAAACATTTAACAGTTGATACTATTTTATCAAGTGGCTAAAAAAAACAGGTCTCTTGACCTGTGCTGTGATATAAAGCTAAATTTGAAACTCTTACTTTAGTCCTTGAGATCTAGAAACTAATCAGTGGATATTGCTCTGAAATGATACCTAATAGGCTATTGCAATCAGTAAATTACATAGCATGTCACACTTGATCAATTTTTACTATATTAACAGTGTTTACACGTTTCTCGAGTTTCACAGGGAAATCAAATAATTGACCACAGCTGGCAATATTTTATTTTACATGGAACACCGAAGCTGGAGGAATTCCAGCCTAACCTTGAACAGGGCTCTAATTGACTGCAAACATTTAGGGGCAATGTCTTGAATGCTGGCTGATTTTCTCTCCTTTCATTTTGTGTCTGAATGTTTTTTCAGAAATATTCATGGCCTTCACTAATGTCCAGGGAGAACCCAGGTGCCCAACAAGCTTTGTTCCATCAATGAAAAGCAGCTACCCAGCCATGCAAGATATAACATAGGAATATTCTACTTTGTGAAATATTGAAACTCATTTGAATCCTTCAAACTTAATAGATGTTTCAAATCATTAAGCAAGGACAGTACCTTCAGAAGACTTATTTTTCACAGGGTTTTTGTAAGCAAGAATGAAATAAAAATGAGACAATCAAAAGAGAAATAAAACATTTTTTCTGTTTCATGGGTTTTCAACCTCTGACTGATATGTCATATTTTACCTGAATCAATTGATTTAAAGCAGAAGTGGTGTGTGTTGCAGCTTTGTTAATATCAGGTTTATTCTGTGGGAATGTTAAAATACCATTGCAATAATTTGGTATTAGAAATGTCAAGTCTATTCTACTGGCATAATCCACAAACTTTGAATCAACATGTTGTATGATTTAGAATTCAATTTTCCTAAAGATGATTAGTTTTCACTTGGCACTGCAAGACAAAGGTGGGGTGGGGGGAGAAATGGCCAAAAGAAGCATTTTCTGAGACATTTCCTTGACTTACTAAAAATAGACACTCAGAATCAAAGAACCCAAACTTATTACAGCTGCTTTTTCTTGACAGAACAAAGCATGCTGCTGTCCACAGTAAAGGCACTTAAGGTCCACACTTGAAATAACAAAAATAATCCTTAAAAAATCAAATAACTACAATATGTCATTCCCTAATCTTAAAATATAATTAAGAGCCAATTGGAATCAGCTGAATAAAACATTTTCTAATAAATAACTGTGTGTATGTACATATGTAATTCCCAGTCTCCTACAGAATAATGTTAATGTTAAAACTTTGATAAAACAACTTGTTTCAATTTGGGCATACTTTATGTATACAGCAACATAAGAATAAATATAAATTGTTTTCAATTTTAAAATGTAGGTTTAAAATATCTGGTTTCCCAGCAAGCAGCTTTTAAGTCATTCTATTTTTAGCAGACTTCAAGCTTTTGCTTTCAGTGTTTTCAAAAATCTCACTTTTAAGAAAACATTGGCTGGCAACTTTAAACATGCCCCCAGTTTCTACGGGCCATTTTTCCTGGCCTTTCCTAGGTTAACATAGACACTGCTGTTATACACCCTGTTATACACCAGGCATCAGCTTTAGGGGTGTAAGAAATCTCGTGGGTACATTGTCCTGCAAATTACTTGAATAACACCCCAAAACTTGTGTCATCTAGCACTTAAAACAATTAGTAGTTTTTTTAAGTGGTAAAGACATGTCAAAATTGTTAGTAAGATGACAATAATGTCACACAATTTTAAAAACTGGTAACTTCAGTTTATGTGACCCTAACATGTAATTGCCAGCAAATGCAGGCTTTATTATTATTATTATTATTATTATTATTATTATTATTATTATTTTTAACCCTAACCCATAATTAATGCCTGCAATCCTTCCCTTCCACGGGTGTCAAATAGAGCTGTTGTGTTGGCATAGTGTCTTTTGTGACATATGTGTGGGAATTTAGTAACCTTTTCATGACCACAACTAGAAATAACAAAGAGGTATGTATTCATTCAGTATAAATTCTTAGCATTACTAGTTGGCCGAGGCTGGTGAAGTTATTAGACTATTTCCTATCTGGTTCATTGTGTTTACACCTGGGTAAAATAAGCTTGTGGTGAGAGGGTTCTCATGCTTAAGGCTAGACACCCGTTTATAGGGCAAAAGGCAACAGGGCCATTTAACTTTTAGCGAAGTGTTTTTCCATTAATTGGGCCACACATTCTAACAAGCACCATTGCACACAGTTTGGTCCTGAGAAGATTTGCAAGTGTTTTGTGTGTCTTTTGTTAGTTCCACCATACAGTTTACCCTTGATTTAGCAGACTACAGTTATACAAGACCTTTCTTAATTGCTTTTCATGCATAGTTGGGAGACACAGCAGGCGGTCTTTAAGCAAAGGTTTTGTGGTCCCTAAATGGTAGCTTTAAGTGCCTGCTTCCCTGTGTTTATTGTTGACAATTCAATTAGCATGCCAAAGCAGCTGTGTGCTGTCCAAGGCAGGGTCAACCAGACTGCACTTGCAACTAATTTTATTAACAGAGAGCAAAATTAGCTGCGGTGCATTTATCTTACGTATTTACTAAAAAGCATCACGGGAAAATTGAGCTGCTTTTTCCAAATTTAAATTCATCTTGTGTAAAGTCAGAAACTTGAGCTTTTTTTTTTTCCATTTGGTAGCTAATGAAAAGTTATTCCTTTACTCTCTGTTCAAGCTTTAACAAAAGCGACACTTGGCAACAAGGAGATGAAGACCTCATATCTCTTGAAGGTTTTCTTTTCGTAAAAGGTGACTGACTTCTTTAACCAAAAAAAGGCCAGCAGAATGCTGAATTATTTAGCCGCTTGCAGTAGTTTAAATGTAACTGGTGAGAGACAGCAACAGTGCAGTTACGTGTAGGAAAGCTGAGGGGAGTAGAGGGGTGGATGAGAGAAGCTCCTAGGGTAGAATCTGGCTCTGTCAGAGGATTCTGGAACCATCTGCTGGTATGGTTGCCTTCTGGAACTGCATGCCACTGTTCCCCCGGGTGCGTTAGAGCTCGGGGGTGAAGGCAGATCTCATTTGGTAACGAGATTGGCTACAAAAGCCATGTATGACTGTCAGTTAACTTGTCCAGCCAAAAGCAGAATTGGAGTTATTTTTCAGATTCCACATTTTGGTACTGTTGACTTCAATTGTGCTAACATGTACTTTTTAATTGGTTTGACTTTAGACAATGAAGTTGGAGGACAGCTGAAGAAAGTCTGAGTTGGAGACAGAAATGATAAAGGATATAACCCCATAAGGAAATAGCATGGGGTGGCTATCTGCCCTATTTAGTTTACATACCTAAAATTCTACAAATAGGCAGAATTTGAAAACTGCATTACTTTTCTTTCCAGCACTGCTGGCAATGTCGCCTGAATCATCTTCGTTTAATCCTATCATAGTCTTTGCATCTTTTCCCACTTATCTCTAAAACATTATCTTACCATTAATTTGGAATCTTTTTTCAAGCACTTTATTATCTGAGCTACATCTCCCATCATTTTTATTTTTTATTTTGAGAAAGGATCTTGATAAGTTGAATTGCAATCCTCCTGCTTCAACCTCCTTGTAGCTGGGATTACAAGTGTGTGCCACCATGTCTGGCTTACTTCACACTTCTGTAGAGTTTAATACTTGAACGCCAAGCATCTCAAAAAGTGTTTTTACTCCTAAAGCTCTTGTGTTGGCTTGCCTGTTGTGCTTGCATCTTTTATCATTTTTCGCTACGTTCCTCACTTCTGCTCTTTTTTGTTGTTGTTAAGCTTTGAACTAAATATTGCAGAATTGTGTGTGAAGGGTCAGAGTACAGAAGTCCAACAAATATGGGGTATAAAAATCCATAGGTCACCAACTGTCATCAAAAAATAGAGAAGAATCAGAAGGAAGGGTTTCTGAAGATAAGATGCAAACTAATTCGTACAAAATCTACTGATGGAAAACTTCACATGGAGCTGAATGCTGATTGCCTCTTGCATTCTTCATGTTGCAGTAACAGATGGTACCCACCAAGAGATTAGTTCTTTGCAGGCTCATGATCTCCTTCCTTATCCCAAAGTTATTTCAATACCAACATATTCTCTAAAAGCTTAAATGAAAACATTGCTTTAAAATAATACTTTTACTGCATTTGCAACTACTGATTTTGTACACTGGTCTATATTGTCTAAGGAAAAGGTAAGATTTTTTTTTTTTTTTGTTAATACCAGCATAAAAAAATTACTCCCCTCTTACAATATACCTTTATTTCCCAGACTTTTTTAAAATTAAATTTTATTTTTTAGTTGTAGATGGACACAATACCTTTATTTTATTTATTTCTTTTTAAGTGGTGCTGGGGATCAAACCCAGTGCCTTACACATGCCAAGCAAGCACTCTACTACTCAGCTACAACCTCAGCCCCCATTTCCCAACCTTTTGGAAAATCTCTAATGCTATAGACACTACACACAAATATAGATATGTCAGGATCCCATACCACCAGATCACGTTTAATTGCAGTTGACACTTTGAACTTTCAGTTAGACTCAAAAGAAATTCCAAAGACAGATTAGCTGATATTTTTCTTACTTGCTTATCTGCAAAAATAAGTTTTTAGCTCCAGGAAAAATATCTCTGAACTGAAACCTTCTAAAGGCAAAGTTTTAACCCACAGATGCAATGTTGGCCACATTTCATGTATGCTTTAAGAACCTGATCTCTTCATTGATTGAAATGATTCAGTGATGGTCATATAATTGTTTCTCACAGGCCACAAAGAAATGTAAACTAACTCAGATAACAGAGTTAAAGTCTGATTTATTGAGATGGCACTGTATACATATTTCACATGCCTAATTCATTCCTGCACACTCCAGTGGGATTAAATGATACAGATCGTGTCTAAATCCATAATCCTGCTTTTAGATCACCTTCAAAGAGATGTTGACATTGACATAGTTACACATGTAAAGCCAGATCCATTATAATATTAACAAATGCCTTCCTAGATATTCCTGATACAAATTTTTGTGATTATTTCAACCCCTGGCAGTACTTCTACCTAACTCCCAAAATCTTTTACTAAGAATTCTGCAGTTCCACTGAAAGCAGCTCTTCAATGTATTCCAGTTTTGAAACTTTGTCTTATCTCAAATTATAAAATGAGAGACCAGTAGTAAGAACAGAAATAAAAACTGTAATTATTTTAGAAATATGTTATATTTGCCAAATAATACTGAGTTTTTAAAGTTTTCTTCTAAGTTGCAAGTTCGTGTATCTGAATACTGCCAACTCAACACCTCCCTACTGAGCAGCTCATCTCTATCTCAAATGCATCACAACCACATCAGAATTCTCAATCACCCCCACTCAGCATCTGCCTTCCCCTGGATCTTTCTGTCTAGCCAGTAGCAACACTATCATCAACCCACGGGCTCAAGTCTGAAGATTGCTCAAGTCATCTTTGGCTCTTTTCCCAACTCTATCCATCACCAGCTAGTCCTGTGATCAAAATCTAATATATACCTTTAATCTGTCCACTTTCCTCCCTGGCCTGGGGTAGAAACCAGCCTAATCCAAATATGTCACTTCTCACCTGGAATACCTCAACAAGCTCCTTTCTTTGCTCCAACCCTAAACCCACATCAGTTCTAGGAGATCTTTTAAAAACATAGATCTGATGTGGCTCAAGAGGTAGCACGCTCGCCTGGCATGCGTGAGGGCCGGGTTCGATCCTCAGCACCACATACAAAGATGTTGTGTCCGCCGAAAACTAAAAAATAAATATTAAAAAAAAAAGATCTGATCATGTCATTTTCCTTCTTAAAACCAATGATTTCACCCATCACTTTCATGCAAACCAACTCCTTAGTATGGCTCCTGTGATCCTATGTATCACCCCTGCCACTTTCTTCAGCATGTCTCCTACCTTTCTCCCAATTTCCCATCAACTCCATTCATAGCCTCTCCAGTTGACTAGGCAATTACCAACTTCACAATTTTCCAGTGGCCCCTCAGACCTCCTGAACTGCTGTCACCACATCAAGCATGGCGAGCTTCCCCTTGTCCTATTGGAATTAATTGAAATGTGCTTTCCTCAGAGAAGTTCCAAGTGTGAACCCAAGCTGTGTAAAGCCTGAAGTGTAGATGATTTGAGAGAAAGATTTTTATGGAAAAATATTTTTTTTAAAGAAATCTTAAATTTGCAAATTATGCAAAAACCCATGGTCACAGAAAAACCCAGGGCCTCTGAAGGGGCCAGAACAAGTGAAGAACCCTAAGCTTTATACATATGAACTTCACGTTTCTAATTTAGTGACTACCCTTGTGAAGCTGGTTTTCTCTCCGCTCCTCCTCCACCCTCTCTGTGACTGCCTCCTGTTTATCCTTCCTAGAACATCCCAGTTTGTCACTTGCATGTGGTCTGCCTCTTCCATTAGCCTGTGCATTCCAGCAGGGCAGATACTGCAGGACCACCCATCACTAACCATAGCGTCTGGCACAGTAGCATTTGGTAAACATTTGTCATAGAATTACTGAATGATGAAGCGTCCTTTGAAATTAGCCGTGCCAGAAAAATGTAAAGAACTGTTTTAAAATTTGAAATTTGTACATCATTGAAGCAGTTTTGCTTTTGTTTTCTTTCTCCCATGATGAGAAGCAACCTACAGCATGGCAAAATTCCAGGTGCAGAGAAAACAATTATTATTCCCTCTCTATCTACCCCAAGGCTCAGGAATTTTAAGGCTACACCTATTTTCTGAGATTTAAAAAAAAAAAAAGGCAGTTATCCAACAGTGTTGGGCCTAGTTACCTGGCTCAAAATCACCATCCTCTGATTCAGGGGTAGAGTGCTTCTTCAGCATGGTTCCTGGCTATGATGACACCAGACTGGGCCAGGATGCCAGCATCCTCTGTGAAGTTCTGGACTTTCCCCTGCTCAGGTCTAATCTTTCCTGCGTATTTATGCACCTGTTCCCTTGTTTATTCGTATGTTTGTAAGTCAGCTTGGTCTCATCACTGCGAGACATTTCCCACTCTCTGGCAAAAAGCCCAGCCCCTCTCCAAGGAGAGCTGACACATTCACCTCAGCACATTTGGAGCTAACTTGCTTCTTCCTGAATGTGAAGAAGAAAACTAGGACTTGTAGGAATTTTAGTAGGACTTACTAAGATAATATTCAAGCTAAGTGTGAAATACTTTCAAATTGGTTATTGAAGAGTAAAGTGTTGGAAAAATGACTTGAGAAGATAACCTTCACATCATAGGTAAATATTTTTTGTAATTTGACACTTTATGCTAAAACATGCAGTGTAATTTTATAGCAGGAATTGTTATTAAACCCTAGAATTATCTACAAATGGAGGACATTAGATGTCTTCTAGTGTACTCTTTTTGAATGGATAAACCACTGTATTACATGGTTTGTATTTGTTTTTACCTGAAATAGGTAAGAATTAGTGCAATTTCAGATCTAGAATGCCACAAAAAATTTTGTTTGCCTTCCATTAAAAATTCATCAAAGTAATAATAATAATAATAATAATAATAATAATAAAGAAAAGCTGCACAAATTCAGTAATGAACTCCAGTTTCTTTTGCATTTGTATGAACAAACTTCATTTCATTTGTTGAGTGGTTCAGAGTCTATGCCATTCATTTATTTGTGCAGGTTAAACAGTTAGCTTAAAAGAATATTTTACAGTTAAAGTAACCTGAGCTAGGTTAATTATGACAGCAATTGAACTTCAATCCCATCCCTTGCAGACTGAACCTTGGTATGACCATATTCAACTCTAAGTTACAATACCTCAAACTTCTGATTGGGAGCAGTTTCAGAATCAATTCACATTCAAATAAAAAGGCACTCCAGTGAGAGCACATTAAGATGTTTAAATTACAGGGCATATGGGATTCATCAAGCAAGAAAAGCAGTTGTAAATCAAGCTCATGGTGAATGGGTTAAACACACAAGTAGGTTTCAGTGCTCAAGCAACACTTCCCAAAGTTTTTGGTGTTTTTTTGTTTTGTTTTGTTTTGTTTTAGTAACTTAAGTAAAAAATTTAAGGAAACAGCAAAAAGTAAAAAAGGTTTTTAAAAATAAAAACTTCCAACTCTATTGATAATTTTTTACCACCCCTCAAATGCCCGCTTTAAAAATAAATGATAATGAGCACAAGGGCCACATTTCAATACATAGGACTAGAATAATGGGAGAGAGGGAAAGACAGAAATGAGACCATACTTTCAAAGAATTTTCTCCTTTGTCTTTGTTTCTTCTTAGATTCTATCATATGTGGATTTTTTTTGTGTGTGTATATATGTGTGTGCTGATGGAGTCTCCTATTTCACTTCTTTCCTTCAATTCTTGTAACAAAATAGGTGTTTCTTGAATGCATGTGTAGGAACCAAGATTATGAAAAACCAACATAGTATTCCTAAGGAATATGCCTTTGCAGGAAAAAAAGATGATTGGTTGACCATCGGATCCTCAGGATAACTGTTCAAGTTGGAGGTCGTAATCTCAATGTTTATGCTTTCTCCCTTTTTAATCCCTTTTTCTCTGCTTTACATAACTGGTAACCCGCATGAAGATTCCAGGTTTCCTTTCAGCTCCAGTTTCTTAATAAGCTAATCAATACTAAGGAAGTCATGACTCAATAAATTTCATAAGAACTTAATTTTAAGCAGACTTGTGAAATGAACGATGTTTTGGTTAAAAAGACTGAATCTCTAATGGTAAGACTTCAAAGTCCTATATCAGCACAAACCCAACCTTTTGTTTAGTAGTCAAGTTTCTATGCCACCAAAACCAACAATTTCATTAAGTCCAAAAAATAAAATCATTCAAAAAATAAGCATTCAATTAGACTTCAGGGAGGAAATCTACAGTTCATCTGCCAAATCCAGCCCACCACCTATTTCTGTAAGTTTTATTGTAACTTAGCCAAGCTCAGTCATGCACATATCATCAATGTCTATTTTTGAGTCTCAACTACTCAGAGGTGAGTAGTTGCAACAGACTGTATGACCTACAAAACCTTGAATATTTACTAGGGGACCCTATAGAACAACCTATATGTTGTTTCCTTTTAGCTGACTCCTTGGTTATTGCCTGTTTTTCTAATATAGGCTAGTTCAAGCCCTTTATGAGTTAACCTTATTTCCTAGTTTCAGTAAAATCTGCCTCTGTTTTGAGAAGCCTCAGTGTATAGCCTGGAATGCGGGGCCTGCTCTTTTGAAACATAAACACTTTGTCTCAATAGAATTTTAGTACTTTGGCAACTCCCTAGGAAATGAAAAACGCCAAGAAGCTCCTCTGACAAAAATTCAACACTTATTGAGAACACACATCTTTCCAAGTGGCTTGTCCTTGCTGACGTCAACTACCAATGACAACTTTTCTGGGGAGCCAAACATTTACAAATAAAATTAAGAGAAAATTATTTCACATAAAAAGCCAAAGCAAGCAAAACAAACTATGGCTTACAATGAATAATAGTAAAATATTAAAACTCCATCCACCTAAATCAAGGATTAATTGAATTAACCTGGAAGTGGACATCTCTATAGAAATAACATGAAGTATTGAACTTCCTATAGGTTTACCACCTTCTGTTTTTTAAAGTAGATGGAGAAGTCTTTTGGTTCTTTGGTTACCAAGATAATTCAAAACATTCAGAATAAAACATCAATTCGTATCAGTGATAGAAATATTTGTAGAATTGAATACTGTGTCGTTTTTCAACATCTTATCTCTTTAAAAATTGAATACGTATTCATCCAGTCTCCTGGTCATGCAACTTTCTAAGCACACTTCTCTTACTAAAGAAAAAGTATGAAATTCGGGCTGGGGAGATAGCTCAGCTCAGTCGGTAGATTGCTTGCCTCGCATGCACATGGCCCTGGATTCAATCCCCAGCTCTGCAAAAAAAAAAAAAAGAGTATGAAATTCAATCTTCAGCTTGAATTTAAGTTAGTTGAGTCTGGCCTCTTATACATGGAAGGAAGAGAACAGGGTAGGGAGTAGGATTTCTTGGAAGCCACATTTCCTTCCAGGCTTGGTAAGCATCTGTAGAGCACTGTTGAAGAACGGTGTACCTCACAGAGAGTGTTCTGGAGTAACAGGTAGGATAATCCTGATACTAAGCATCGATCATGCTCCAGGCTCTGCTCAACAGCCTCCACTCCGGTCATCTCTCATACTGAAACTCAGAGAGGAGACTAAACATCCAGTGAGACACATAGTGGAAATTTGAATCCAGGTGTCTCACCTTTGAAGTCCTTCTCAACGTGAAGTAAGAGGGTCTTCATGATTGAATGTCTCAAAGTGCCATTCCAAGGAAAAAGGAATATGGGCAATTGGATTTCTAGGTGTTGAGAGGTGAGATGAGACTCACGGTGAGACTGCTTGAGCTGGGACTCCAAAGGAAATCAGGATGAGCTTCATGATGTTGATCCATGGATTTAAAGAACGTTAGACCGTTTCTTCTATTTGCTTCATGCTTGACTTTCTAATAATACTGTATATACTTACTGCAGGCAAGTGTTTGATTTAATTTGCAGAATAGGGGTGAATAGCCAGGGAAGAAAAAAATGAATGCATGAAGCCAGGACAGTACCATCTTTGTGGGTATGTTATCTGAGTTTCTTGTTCCTCTTTAAAGCTTTGATATATGACTTAAGTTATAGGTCATGAGGTAAGTTTTTCAGTAAGAATTCTGTTCATCTTGATCTCTTCTTTTGCCAAGTTCTCCTAGGCTTATAATTACTCACTTCAAATCCTACTCTTTGAAGATTTCCCCCAGAACCACCAAATAATGTAGAAATAAAGACATTAGAGAAAATCCGATCAACTTCACTTATTAGCTTTGTCATTCAGTATGAACAAAAAATACTTTGTTCCCCGTTTCATAGAGCTATCCTGTGCTTCACACATCACCCCTGACCTGCGTTTGCTGATGCCCCAAGTCCAGCCATGCCCTCCTAACATCAATCCCAATTCATGTGGCTGAGCATGCAGGGGGCATGGTGATGGCTACTTGGAAGTGTGGTCGTGCCTTCCACATTCCTGTGGTTAGAGGAAAGCTCTTTTATTTTCTTTCATTTCTGCATCAGTATCCTCTACAGTCCACAGATCCTTTCCTTCTGGTCAAACTTTGCTGAGCACATCACATCCTTTCCTCCCTCATAGGCCATCTGAGTTCTCAACACCCACCAAAGTAGACACATGATGACATTTGCACTTTACCCAAAGGAGAACACCTTTAGTTATCTTGCAACAACATGTTGAATTCCTGTCATAAAAAAAATACTTAATGAAAGAAAAGCAAGGGGAATTAGGTCATGTAGAATAGCTCTCTTTCTGGATTGTGGGATCCATGGGGGACTCTGGTGGGGTGGGATAAAGAAAATGATCTGAAAGTGAGAAATGGGAGTTCCCAATGGAAAGCGCCATTCTAGTTTTATTTATAGCAACCATCAACTTTTAATTTCAACTTCCCTCCAGGCCTTGTTGAGCACTGTTAACTTCATACTTTTCTCCAACTTCAAGGGAAAAAAGAAATTAGAACATACCTTTTTTTTTTTTTCTGAGAATCACATATCTCCAAACTATTAATATTAAAAGAATTTGTTTGCTCATCTGAACATCCTGTTCTGGAATAATTCCATGGAAAATTTGATTTTGTCGGGGAGGACAACTGAAGAAGTGAAGTGACAGTATTTGGGATTAAGAGTTGTAATTCTGTCATGCAGACTTTCCAACATATGGTCAATAGATATCAGCTTAAGAAATAAACATAAGTAGCTACTACATGACTTACACGTTGTTTCAGTGTTAGGACACATTTCCTTTTGTTGTTGTTGTTTATTTGGTTGTTGTTTGTGGTGCCCAGGACCTCGGGCATGCTAAGTAAGGGCTCTTCCTCTGTGCTATGTCCCCAGTCCACTGCATTCACCTTTTCATAGGCAACTGCAATGCTGGGAGCCATATAACTTGGGAAATAAGATTAAGAGTTTAAGGCCCAGATCAGCTACTTACATATCTCTGAAGTTCTGAATCCTCAATTTTCTCATCTATAAAATGTGAATAATAATGTCTACTTCACAAACATTCAAGGAATAAATAACATGTGTGCGAGTGTTTTGTGTAGAGTGGCCACTGTTAGATGTCATTACCCCTAAGAAATCACTACGGAAGGTATGACTGTATTGCTTTTGTTTTATTGATACAGTTGGGAACAATACTTTTAATTCTATAGGGCAGGTTTCAGTAGCACAGTATTAGAAATCTCTGATTTACTTCATTTGTACTATCTTCTTGAATGCTTGTGTGTACTAAAATATTAAAATTCATAGAGCTAAATAAGTATCAGTCTTGAAATACTTTTAAAAATAATTTTGCTTGTTGAAATCTAATAGCGAGTAATTTCTTGGAGAAGGCAATAACTAGTGCTACTTACTCACAGTGGTTGCAAGTTTTGTATTTGCCTTCTTAATAGATAACAGATGTGGAAGGACATGGGTTTGTCCCACCCCATCCCCAAATGCTCAGTGAAATGTATGGTAGCAAGTCAGATTACACTGTATGTGACACAGTCAAATACTCACATCGGAGGAAAAGAGAATCTTGTGTTTGCTCCCAATTTGTATCAGTTTATTCAGCATGCATCTGACTTTATTGTTGTTGTTGCTATTTGACTAAAGAAAAACAAAATTTTCTAAGAAATTATAATTGATTTTATAGATCTCAATATTACTGAGAAGGATGTATGTATATTAAACCTTTAATGACTTTCTTGCAGTGAGTATCTGCAAGAGAAGCCTGTAGAGAGGCACTAATGAGATGTCTTTGCACTATAGAAACTTCAGAGTAGACCTGACTCTGCAGTCTGAAAGATATGTATCAGGATAAAATCACGCTATCTCCCAAAGGGATCTGCATGTAGTTCATTACTGAAGATACTGTACCTATCAAACTGAAAAACCACATGGACTTTATTCAAACTGCAGCAAAACCAAGTATCTTCAACACAGAATATGAAAATGGATATGGCAAAAACACTGCTAAGAATCTGTCCCTCTCTTGTTAATACTTATCATAACTGTATATGCATTAAGCATCAATTGTGTTAAATTCCTATACAGAAACTAATTATAACCCTCCCTTATCAAAAAAAAAAAAAGACTGCAGTTGCTGGAAATGTCTCCAATATTCATTGCACATTAAACTGCTTCATCATTGGGCTGTGGGTGTAGGTCTACTTGCCTAGTATGTTCAAGGCAAAACTCAGTTCAATCCCCAGCACACACACACACACACACACACACACACACACACACACACACAAGAATGAAAGAAGGAAGGAAAAAAGGAAAGGGGGAAGGAAGATAGAATTCTTCAGTCCTAGAAGCTCAAGTTGAGGCACAAATACCAGGAAGAGCAATTCTGAGGTTCAGTTCCCCACTTTGGATTTCATCACTACCCTGTGACACCCAAACATACCTTAAGGTTATGACAGCAACATCTAGAAAGAGATGCCCCTGCCCTAGCATCAGAGAATATAGTCCAAAGAGCGGACAGCAAAATTAGCTGAAAGCAACCATTTGATAGCCAAAAAGCCTACTCAGTCCTCCTACAGGCAATGGTGAGAACTCTTTCTTTTGGGGTTAGAGAAGTTGTTGTTGGTTGGAGTCTATCAAAAATGGAAAGACAGCACCATTTGCCTCATAAGTTTTATTTTCAGCACACCATAGCTTAGAAATTTGGTTCTACTAATATCACACATGTAAACTGCAAGCAAAGAGACTTTCAAGTGATGGCACATGCTCTAAGGAACCCTGATGGAGGAAGTTAAAAACATCATTTGTTTCCCATGGTCCTTGGGGGTCTCACTGCAGCTTGGGTAATGAGAATGTAGACTTGGTTCCAATGTCAGAATAATCTTTCCTGACAACTATGATTCCTTTATTAAACATTTTCAATTGAGCATTAAACAGCACAAATCTAAATGATAATGTCAGGCCTGTACACAGTCCTATACTTTAGATCAGCTTGGGTATGTGAGTGCATAGACACACACGTACACACAGATACAAACACACCAAGAAAAAAAGATAAAGAAATTTTTGCACATTTCACTGTCCTGTAAACTACAGCATTTTATAGAGCAACATGCCTTTTTAAAGGAATATCCTGGTGTGCATGTGTACATACTTTCTTTTCCTGGTCAATACATTAAATCCAATTTATTATGAAAGAAGGGTGGGGACACTTCCACCAACGGGCTTATTTAGAAGGAAGCAAATTAAACAAAACTATGGTGATAACAAGCAGATGCCTAGTTATAATCCACTTCCCTAATGCTGATTAATATACTCATGAACAAATCAAATATATTGCCAAAAGAAGAATGCTACTATTAACGCCCCAATGGCTACTGGTTTCAATTGTGCTTCTTAATCAGGCAAAATGTTCTTTCCTTGGCTCCTGGCACTATTTTTTTTTTTTTTTTTTTTTTTTTTTGCTTCCTGCCAATCTTGGAAATAATTCATCTGTGTGTCATTTCCTCATAAATGCTTCCTGGTGCTTGATTGGTTTGCCTGTACTTGTGTGGCATTTGATTTCAAACTGCCATTTTACCTTTATAAACCTTTAGAACTTTCTAAGCATGAGGAAAATGCCCAAATGGCAGACAAAAATAAGGCTATAATTAGATCAGAAGAGAATGTTTTAACCATATCTAGCTTTCTGAATATAGCAGAAATCTCTCCTTACAGCCAATTTTGTTTTTCCAATCTGGGTGCAGAACATGAAATTAACATCTGGGAACTCCAGCAAAGGGGCCCTAGTATCAACATGTTTAATTTATTGTTATTGCCCCCCAAAAAAGTTTTTTCGTGATTACTAAACTAGGAAATGTAATATATTTAAGGATCTAACCCCAAGCCATTAAAAAGGTGAGTGGGGGAGAAAAACAGAAAATAAAAGTAATACCAGTTACCACATTATTTTTGTAGTAAACAATAGAATGTGACGTGCAATAGTGCAATTTTCCTTTGCTAGCCCAGCAATGCGAGTCTCAATAGGAAGTCCACTGATGTTACTCTTCGTATTTCAGGATTTAGTTGCGAGCTTGCCGGGGGTTAGAGTTCCTGCCAGACTTCTGATTCTGAGTGGAATCACTAATACTAGAGTCACTTTTACTCAGTCCAAGATGACGGAGCTTCATATCCCAGCGCTGTGAAATTTAAAAGCGAAAATAAGTCATATGCACCTATCACCAGGGTCACTATTTCTATGACTTTTAACAATGAGATAAGAATGCCAGGTCAGATCTCTAAAGCACTTTTCTACTTTCCCAAAAGTATAAAATCCATATCCCAGGGTAATAATGGAACTGTACTCTATGAACATAGTGCCCAGATTTTAAAAATAATAAAGTTGGGCATTGATAATATGTTTAATAATACTTTCATATCAAAGCTTAAAATTAAAATTTCCATATTTATAAATGGTGATGCAAATATCTACCAGTATCTGTGAGTATTTCTTGAGGTGACATACAAATGGAAGATTTATATACAGAATTTGTAGGAGGGGTTATTTTTCATCTTCTTCTCTAAAGAAAACATAACAGTATAGACTTTTAAAACCTGTTTGAACTGGGCATGGTGGCACACATCTGTAATCCCAGTGACTCAGGAAGTTGAGACAGGAGGATCCCAAGTTCAAAGCCTGCCTCAGCAACTTAGGGATGCCCTAAATAATTTAGCAAGACCCTGCCTCAAAATAAGAAATAAAAAGGACTGGGAGTGGGGACTAGGATTGTGGCTTAGTGGTAGGGTGCTCACCTAGCAGATGCAAGGACGGGTTCGATCCTCAGCACCACATAAAAATAAATAAATAAAATAAAGGTATTGTGTCCAACTACAACTAAAAAATATATTTAAATAAAAAGGACTGGGAATGTTGTTCAGTGGTTAAGCAATCCTGGGTTTAATCCCTGGTACCAAAAATAAATAAATAAATAAAACCTGTTTGATGTGAGCAATTAAAAATATGGAGGGATGGTGTCTCTAAAATATTTTTCTAAACAATGTCTACCAACTGCAACAAATAAAACAGACAAGATCCTGCCCTTCTTTAATTTCTTTGGTCTGTTTTGTGGTTGTAGGGATTGAACTTGGTGTGCTCTATCACTGAAATACATCCCTAGCTCTTTTAATTATTTTTTATTTTGAGACAATTGCCCAGGCTGGCCTTGAACTTGTGATCCCCTGGCTGCAGCCTCCCAAGTAACTGCGATTACTGTGAGTTATTGTGCTAGACTTCATTCTGTTTTATAAAGCAAGAATTGCAATGTTTTAATAACCACTTTCACATTTACTAACAGTGCCAAAAATGTTTACATATAATGCAAGAAATTAAATGGAAGTTATGTTTGAGAATGTAGGTGGTGAATAAGGACTACAGATATATTTCTCAAACTTTGATGAACACAGAAATCACCTCAGGATCTTGGGCTAGGGATGTAGTTCAGCAGTAGAGCTCTTGCCTAGCATGAGTGAGGACCTGAGTTCAATCCTCAGCATACACACACACACAAAAAAAAAACAAAACAAAAAAAAAAGGTACATTCTTATTTAGTAGGTCTGGGATGGGGCTCAAGGTCATCATATCTAATACTCTCTGAGGTGATGCCTATGTTGCTGGTCTAAGGATCACACATTAAGTAGCAAGAAGCAATGATCAGATGGCTCAAGTTCAAATCCTCACTCCCCCACTTACTTACAATGCAAAGTTTGTTTTTAATTTAATGAACCTCATTTCCATCATTTCTACACTGAAATTAATAATAGAACCTATTTATGATTGTTCTGAAAATTGACTAAAAATATCTAGTGATAGCACATACTAACTTAGCTATTACTATTTTTCTATTACTGAAAATAAGTCTTCTTTTCAGAATATTTTACTCCACTATCTTATAGTTTCCATATTTAAAAAAAAAAATTCTGATCACAACTCCCCAAGGCAATCCAAATATCTTGATTTGAACAATCTGCTATAACAGAGACTTAGGTAAACCAATCATTTGGATGGAAAAAACCCTAAAAACTTCTTTTAAAAATACTTAATCCACCCACCTATAGAGAAGACATCAGCTGAAAAGGGCAACTTTGATTAAATAAAAAACTAATATCCTCCATAAGACTATTTTGTATAGTCTCAAGTTGACTGGTCAACTAAAATAGGGATCTCAATAATTCTGGTCAAAGAGACTTTCCACTCAAACACTTTGGCCCCTATTAAGTACATACAAATAAAAAATGGTTCAAGTTATTGGTTTACTTCTTCCATTAGTATGTTTAAATCCAGACTGTGAACATAAATGATCTCACAATAACTCTATACTCACAGAGTTCCCCATGGCAAGCAAGGTAAACACATTGTCCCCTTACTAAGAGAAGGGACACACAAGCCAGGCGTCCTGTGGACAAGGGCAGCAGTGAGGCTCCTTACTCGCCCTGCAGCAGAGATGTTGAAAGCCCTTCCAACCAGTACAGGAATTTAGGACAAATTCCTGTTCTGCATTAGCAGGCAGAAAACCAAATTAAAAGGACAGGAAGAAATTCAAACATGCTGAAGAAGAGCCACTTCTTTAGTAAACACCAAACTAACTGAAGAGAGACATAAGCCTAGAATGGTGATAAGTCTGCACTTGGAGTGCACCTCTCTTTGACAAATATGTGGAGAAAAGGGAACTTAACCAGTGATGGTTTCTCCCTGCAAAAGAGTGCCCTCTACATTTTTTTGTAGGTCACTTAAATTCAAATGTGTCTGCTATGCCGAGTGCCAGATGTATAAGATCAACTGCCCAGGGGTGTTTAACTTACTCTGTAAATGTTTCCCAAGCCTTCAGACTTGCAGAAGGAAGAGGATGTATTATGTTTGGTACAATTCCCACCCCCCACCCCCACTCTAACACATATCCTTTGAGATTCTTTGACCTCCTATGTATCACCCCCCACATTCCTTTCTTTGAAACAGATCTGCTTAGTACAGTAAGAAGAAATGAAATCTTCTATAATGAAGTAATTTCCTACTTCATTTTTCTTTATACCAATTCCAGAATCTAAGAATCCTTGGATTAAAAATAAAGCTACAGTACTGTTGAAAAGACCTACTTTGGTCAGGCAGGCAGATGATTCAGGCTAAACCTTGTGTATAGGAATTATTGTCTGTGCATTGGACAACTTTGGTATTTTCCTACCACCATTTATTTTCCCTTCTTACAGAACCATAATTTGTCCAAGGAAGCCTTACACCTAAAGGGGGAAAAAATCCTAGCCTCTCTTGCAGCTAGGAAATGGATATATATACTCACTTCTGACCAAAAGTCCTAAGAAAAAGTTGCTGAAGCTCTTGGAAATCCCTTTTTACCTCTCCTTTCTTTCTACCTGAAATGAAATGTGATGCTGGAGGCACAGAAGCCATCTTGTAACCCCCAGATAACTGTGAGGATGAAAGCAGCACCCTAAAAACTTGGCAAAGCATTAAGCAATCAGGTGCCTGGGGTCCTAATGATAATGTGGAGCCTCCCTACCAGAAATGAACTAACGAAAGCTTGACTTACGAGTCGTTGTGGCAACTATAGTTTGATCTCTGATATACAGGGAGCTCATTCCTTAAATGAAAGAGATATTAAAGACAAGCTGGCAAACTCAGTTCTTAGAAATTATATGTACACACACACATTTTATATATTATATTTTAAAGTTTTAATATTCTCATGTGGTTGTGACAGGTGGCTGGTTTTCTACTTTTATTTTCTGTACACTATAATACTTTGAACATGAAATATAGGCTTACCTTAACTTTTTTGCCAAGTCGATCCTTCCACTTCTCAGCTATAGAGCCTTCCACCAAAAGTAACCTGTGTTTTTTTTAAACAAGCAACCATTTTTGAAAAAGTAAAGCATGCTTTTAAAAAACATAAGGAATCTAGTGCCAAAAATGACTACATATGTTTATACTAGAATAGGAGAACCCAGTTTGAGGACAGTAATTGTTAACCTTTTGGGAGTCATGGTTAAAAACAAAGCTAGGATTCCTGTCTCCAGAAGAAAAATGCCCACCCATAAATTGCATGCACAAACTTTGCTATCCAAATATGAAATTCAGGGATCCAGTTACAACCTTTCTGTAATATCCAAGAAGACAAAAAGTCCTAAGGTAAGGATGCCACAGTAAGGTCTCTAAAAAGAAACTCAGAGGGTAGGGTAAGCAAAGACATTCTGAACCCCAAGGTGTGAGTTACCTGGAGCGCTCCTCATCTTCATAGCCCATGATGATGTACTCCTCATTGACAGTAAGTGGAGGACACAGGCAGCCAGAGCTGGTGTGAAGGTTGATGGTGTCCCTTGGGATGTTCACCAGAGATGACTTGAGAACCTCCTTCACCTCCACCACTGCAGTCACATCATGGCACTTGGTCTTGACCTCTTTGACCTTAGCCCTGATGACTGTGATAGAGGACAACAAAGCTGATGTGCTGTTTCATAATACACAAGCGCCCTATTCAAAACAGACAATGAGGCTTCTTTCCAGCCAATTCTTATCCAATTGATGCTCAGAGTTTGGAGAGAGATTTTGCCTGAGCCTAGAGTGAGTGATAAACTAAATAACATGCCTACCCTCCAAGTGCTCAGCCCCATCCCCTTCTAATTTGTGTGTATGTGAATATTTGCATGTATTATGCATATGTGTGTGTGTTTCATTTTGAAAAATCCAATTAGATAATCAAAGGTTGAGTGAATAATCTGATACAATTTTCCCCAAAAGTTTAATTTTAGATATGCGTGTATACATATATGCAATCCCAAATGCTGCCAACAAGAATCTAAACTATATTAATTTCACCACATGTAAAGACCTCTATTCACCATGCTTTGCTTCTGCTGCAGGGCCTATTAATAGGTTTCTCGTTGAGAGTCTTTTTAGTGTTATAAGCTGTCTTGTTTAATAGTGTTCCCAAATTCGTTCATCAATCTTTTCATCCTTTTATCTTAGGTCACTCTTCCTTTGTTTCAATGCATATTATCTTTTATGCTCCCCTTTAAGCATACTAAATTTTCTTCTTGAATAAAAAGTCGTCATGGCTAGACCTTGTTTCCTGCATCTATCTGCTCAGAATTCAGATGCTCTAGTACTCCTCCCCATGGTGTATTGTGGGGTCCTTTCTAATATGCCAATTGCATCAATCTACCTCTCACAATAGAGGCACAGGCACTGGACCTCCACTTTCAAGAGTCAGCTTCCCTGCTCAATGTGAAGACAAATTGCCTTCAGATGTAAAATCAAAGTAGTTGACTTAGAACCTAGAAAGCACAGGAGCTGGGGATGAACCTCAGTGATAGAGCACTTGCCTAACATGTATGAGGCTCTGGATTATATCCCCAGCACCACTAAATAATAATAATAATAAGAATAAGAATAAGAATAAGAAGAAGAAGAAGAAGAAGAAGAAGAAGAAGAAGAAGAAAGCACAGTTCTGCCAGTTTTCAGTAGTTCTCCTTTGAAAGAGCCAAATTCTTTAGATTCCTACTTCTGGTAAATAAGTTTTTTAACAAAAAGTTTTTTTAAAAACGCGAGAAAAGTCAGGCACAGTGGCACATACTTATAATCCCAGCAACTCAGGAGGCTGAGGCAAGATGTTCACAAGTTCAAAGCCAGCCTCGACAACTTAGCAGGACCCTAAGTAACTTAGCAAGACCCTGTCTCAACATGAAAATAAAAAGTGGGCTGGGGATTTAGCTCAATGGTTAAGCACCTTTGGGTTCAATTCCTGGTACCAAAATAAATAAATAAAGCAAGAAATAGGTAAAAAATGTCAATTAGTAAGAGGTCAGTAGCATTTGCTCAGGGGTCCTCATTGCTCTACTTCAATGTCCACGGATGTTTTATAGTGGAGAACAGAATCTATCCAAATGAATATACATTTTGAAAGCTTCTTGGTCTGCAATCAATCTGCAAACTTCTTTCATCTGAGGACCTTCCCATGAGTTTTAAGTGCTCAAGACGATAAGGGATTGGAAAAAGTAATCCACACAGATATAAAGCCAGCTAATAAACCATTTCTCCATCAATGTTCCAACTCCATCACAGAAACTTAATATTCTACCAATACAACCTACATCTGATAGAAATTAAGGTACTGAACAATTTCTAAAATACTTTAGAATGAAATCTTATTTCAACCTTCAGAGATTTAGTTGCCTCAGTATGAGAATTTAAAGCAAACAAAATAAAACTGCCTAACTGCCCCTGCCTGGTTTGATTTGCAAGTAACCTTTCTATTTGTGTCCTCTTGATTCTGAATTTTAACGGGAGATAAGATTGCCCTTTTTGAAATGTCGTTTGAGAGAATCAGACGATAAATTATTAACCCCAGCTCGCAGACATGTTTTTGTGTCCTGGCTTATACGAATGTGCTTCATAGCATCCATCAACCATTAGAGATTAGTGAACTGTGCAAATGTTCTCAAGCTAATGATTTATTTACCCAGTGTGTCTACTATTTTCATTAGAAATTTTTAGCACATGTACCCGCTCCAAAATAAATATCTCTCTACAAGACCTACTTTATTATTCAAGTAATTTTGTTAAAACTCAAGAGTTTGTAACTGAATTAATCTGAATGAAGCAGCAGTTTTGTCTGAGTTACCAATTGCTCCTATGCCTATTTGGACAGAAGCAAATATACAAAATAAAAATCAACATATTTTGAAAGTAAAAATGTATTTCCTTTTCAGAGTTTTTCCTTCTATTCAATCATTGGAGCACCTGCCTTGCCCCTCAAATTTGTAAGTCTCAGACAAATGATAATCCTCACACTATGGACGGTCTGGTTATTGATTGATTCTGAAAAAAGTTATTTCCTCTTTTAAAATCACGATTCATATCCCATTTCATTTTATGACATTCATACAGCTACCTTGTCCAGAGTCTTCTCTTTCCAGGGATTTGTAACAACTAGTATTTTAACTTTTAACAAAGATAGTAGCATCAAACATTTCACACCAAGAAGTTGGATAAAGTAAAAAATTATAAGTACAATGGAACTGACGATATTTCCCTGATATAAAATTATATTTTTATTTTTATTGTAACTATACTTAAACGTTCATATAGCATTTTTCAATTTTAAAAAGCTAGTCTAAAAATTAAGATCTCCCTTTTCCTTGAGGCTTTTCACATCGATTCACACAGGGAAGGTCTTCAGATAAGCAGTCAGGCATTCGACTTCTTAGATAAACATAACCTTCTAACCTTGGAAAGTGTCCATCACCAGCTAGGAAAAGCCATCCACTTAAGATGAGTAATAAACCAAAAAAGTAAAAATTGATTTCACTGAAGGAAACTTTCAGAAACTAAGTGCATTTATTTTAAAGAGATTTAACTAGACTGAGAATTTTCAGCTTTGTTCTTCTTAATACATAGTATTTCTGAAGATATCAAAGTTTACTTTAGAGTCTTACCCATTTCCCTCTTTCCAAGTTGCAAAAGTATAGAAGTAAATCTGCTCTATATATCCTATGTCCTTGAAAATAGAACACATAAACACAAGAAGACTCTCATTTTAAAAATAATGTTCATGTTAAGAGTCTGTTTAATTATCGTGTTTACTCATTGACTTAGCATCAATAGTTGACTGCAGACAGATTAAGTAACTCGACCTTTATCAGTTTTACAGATACAGGCTGAGTGAGCATTCCTAATCCAAAAATCCCCAAAACTTTTTGAGCATCAATGCAACACTAGAAGTTCAAAAGTGCACACCTGACCTCATGTGACAAGTCACAGTCAAAATGCAGGTACATTAAAAAATATATAAAATTACCTTTAGGCAGTGAATATAGGTATATATAAGATATAAATAAATTTTGTGTTTAGATTTGGGTCCCATTCCCAAGATATCTCATTAAACATATGCAAGTACTCTAAAATCTCAAAAAAAAACTAAAACCTAAAATATTTCTAGTCCTAGGTATTTTGGATAAGGGATATTCTCAACCTGTTCTAAAAAAAAAAAAAAGAAAAACACAATGCCAAAGGAATTCGGTAAACATTAATTAGTCCCATATTTTATCAACTGGAAAACTCTAGTAATTTCTCCTTGTAAATATGTTGGTAATATTTATGACACCAAAGAACGTCAGTACAAAAATCACGTTTAAAAATACCTTATGAGAACACAAAAATCCATTACGAATAATTGATGAAGGAAAAACTTAGGTGTACTAGTCATTGATAAAATGAGAACAGTATTATTTTTCATTTGGAGTTGAGAAAAACAAACAAGTGAGTATTTGGAAACCATCCAGCACAGTCCCTGATACAGAGACAAAAGGTTTCTTCAACCTTCAAAGTACTCAGATACATTTGTGTTGGTAGCTCTTTGATTGATATTAGTTTACCTGAATGTCACATTTTTAGGTCAAGCTAGATAACAAAACATAAAATTTACTGAATATCAACAACACCTAGTAAGTATTATTTCCAAGCGTTATTTCCACTGGTCTATCCCAGTGTTTTCCATGGGACAGACTGAAGAACCACGTTTGACCTTAACCCTTCCTGGTGCATCAAAGTGCTCTTCTGTTCACCCCTGTGGAGCACAACGGACGGCCCATGCAGCTCCAAACAGGAGCTAAGATCCTCCTCTACTTCCCAGGTACAGAAAAACCCATCCATTTTAAAACTTCTGCAAGGTTCCAGCAACACTGCCTGATATGCTCAAAGTTGAGCATTTGTCAAGAACTTTGCCCATGTGAGACATTGGTTGAAGCAGGGAGACTATGTTCTTAAAGTTGTCCTTCTTAATTTGCTTTTAACCCTTTTTCTTTAAACCACTCTACTTATTTTCATGTGTGTAAGCATGCACACACACACCACACACACACACACACACACACACAGACGTAGAAAGTAGCTTATGAGTCACCCATGAAGTTAGCCTTACCATAGTTGTAATTGTTCCGGAAATAGGTCTTCTGTGTAGCTCTAATAGGCTTACATTTGCAGCGTTCTGAAAAACACATTTTAATTATAAGCAAATGTTCCATATTAGTTTTATTTACTCATATTTTTTGGTAAGACTACATATGACTTCAGTGGTAAAAAGGTTCTTTGCAACTCTGTCTCTCTTTTTCCTGGAAATATGCACCTGTTACTTCTATCAATATAGCCTCTTATTCAATGTCTGTATATTCTTAAATTACCACTCTCTAACCAACTATCCAAATCCTGAGAAAACACTGTTCATCCCCATGCATGAGATAAGCAGGACCCAAATCCTGAAAAAGACATGTTCAATGCTTATGCAAGTAGAATGGATGCCCGCTGAGAGCAATTCTCTACATATACTCAGTTTGCTGGCCTATGCCTGTGGAATAGTACCTGATGTTTATACATATTTTACAGATTACACACCACTCTTCCAAATATTACATCCCAGATCTGAAACCTACTTGGGAAGATAAGCAGGTATTGCCACAACCCAGTGAACTAAATGAGCCCTCACACAGGTAGAACAGATGCCATTACATGCAATAGTATCTTTACACTTTTTGGAGGAAATCACTATGTACATATTTTGAAAACAGAAATTCCATATTTTAAAAATATCTGACACATAATTGCTTAAAGCATGACCCGAACACACTTTATGTTGGACAGATGAATATAAAAAAAAAAGTTATAATTATCTCAAAATGTTTTATCTTTAGATCATTTAACATCATGCAGAGTAGATTTTTATACATTTTATAGAAGAGATTACTTAGCTAAGAAATATACCCC
This sequence comes from Marmota marmota marmota, assembly GCF_001458135.2. Taxonomy (NCBI): domain Eukaryota; kingdom Metazoa; phylum Chordata; class Mammalia; order Rodentia; family Sciuridae; genus Marmota; species Marmota marmota. Next base: position 4,762,747 of record NW_026000005.1, read on the forward strand.
ATAAGCATGGTAAATTATTAGCAATAGCAACATAAAAATGGAAAGTAATACACAGACCTAGAAACATAAAAATGGAAAATAACACACAAACCTAGAAAGTATGAGTCACCATGAAGTTAGCCTTACCATAGCTGTAATTACCTCAGAAAATATTTGATTATATGCAGTCTTTTATAAATAGCACCACAGAGAAAGATCCATTAAAAATTAAATGCTATCAGTTTCCTCTATTTTAACACAGAAAAGGGGGAAAAAAGAACACATGAATCAGAGAAAAGTACCTAACAAAATAGTTTTGTTTAAAACGTGTTTTATGATCAGGTGTGGTGATGCACACCTATAATCCCAGTGACTTGGGAGCTGAGGCAGGAAGACTGCAAGTTCGAGGCCAACCTCAGCAATTTCGCAAGACCCTGTTTCAAAATAAAACATAAAAAGTTCTGTGGATATAGCTCAGGGGTAAAGCACCCCTGGGCTCGACCCCCAGTTCCAAAAATTAATTAATTATTTAATTCAATTTAATTTAATTTAAAAATTAAAAGTATGTATGTTAGCATGAGAACAATGAAAGGCTGACACTTTTGTTGACTGCTGGCTATTGTATTTTCTAATCCAAACAAATTTTATGTCCTTTGAATCTGTAAATAAGTGACAGCAGTCCCCAGAGGAGTAACATGATTTCTGTCAGTTTCAAGTCCTAGAAATAAGTTTCTCCTCTAGAGACAGGTCACAGCAGCAACTAGTGTTCCTCCATAAGAGAATTGGGAATTTCTCAGTGTTACACAAGGCACCTTCCTGCCTTGTTCCATAGGGAATTTTTAATGCGAGATTTCTGTCATTAACAATCTCAGCTAAATAAACAATGGGTGATATCAGTGCTTGTTGCTATTTTGAGGAAGACTACTGCAAAAATAACTCTTATTAACAAACTGTTTATATTCCCATTTCAAAGAAAATGGAAGGCTATCTAGCTCTTAGCTTCTTATACAGTTGATTTATTTTATATAAAATGTTATGCTGTTATACATTTTTAAAGAGAGAGATCCTTAATGTTAGAATATTTATGAAGAAATAAATGCTCTTGTCTTTGATTTATCCTCATACTGATATGAACTTTTATTTTAAAATAAATAAATAAATATCTATTAAATATAATATCTACAGGAGCTGGGGGTATAACTCAGTAACAGAGCACTTGCCTAACAAGTGCAAGGCCCTGAGTGCAATCCCCAGCACACAAAAATATGTTAATATAATAATAATAATAATAATAATAATACATGTAGATAAATTATCTACACATTTGTAATTCTTCAGAAATTTGCTGATATTCTAATAAAAAACATTTGAAAAAAATAGCAACTGTCACTGAATTGAATCTAATTTGATGTTACCCATATAACTTTGCTTAAAGCATAAACAAATGTATTCCATAAAACTTCCCAGGCAGATAAAGAATTTTAATTATATTATAATTAAATCTGACTTAATAAGATTTCAAGAAACTATGTATACAATTACATATACATAATTAGACTATTACCTAATAGCTGATGAGCTAAGCAATTTATTCTTGGGACCACAATTTGCTCATCTGCAAAGCACTTTTTACCCCAGCTGGTCTCTGAGGAAAAAGTGCCATAATGCATGTAGATATGCCCCAATTCCTAGCTATTGCTATAAGCAAACATCTGTCTAGTCAAAGGTAACTAATAACTCAATAAATTAACAGAGTAATGAGGAGAAGTAGAATTTTATATTCATAAGCTTCACATGTGAAAGAACTTCCTTTCATTATTTATGCTTACTCAACACAAACATATTCATGAAAAGTGTATCTTAGTCAATGAATAGGAAACATTATCCCTCTTTTAATTTGTGTTTACAAACATCCATACTATTTACAAAAGCCTTAAAACTAGGAAATTGCAAAGTCATGGAAGGAGACATTGCATGAAATACTTATTATATTTTTTGTGCCCATCACCCTAAATCAAAGCAATGGTTTCTTTTTCTTTGCTACCAATAGATGATTTCCTGATAGTTGGACATTTTATTGGGCCCTAGCATCACTCTTGTCACTAGTTTAATTGCTTGTAGTCTTCCTCTGCCAGCTTCCCAATGGCATACAGTTTTCAAGTTTGGGTTTCTATACTGGCAAAATAAAATCTAATATTTACTGAACTTTGCACAAAACCATTAGACATGATTTTCTTATGGTTCACTGTTGAAAAGAAACGCATATGAAGGAAATAAAGAGTCTGCCCCAGTGTTTTATCTAACAGAAAAAATATATATTTAAAAAGTTGAAGGAGCAGCTTTGATTAAAAAAAATTAGACCAAGTGAAGATAAAGATCTCCAAATTTGAGTAAAGTTTTAATATCAGCAGTTCATTTACCTGGAAGCCTTGAATTAAGCGCAATATCCTGAATCACGGGACAGTGTGCAGGGCTACATCCCAATAGCAACCATGGGCTATGATGGGCCATTGACCTGGGCAAGTGCTTCCTCACATTCCTGCACTCCTCTCATTCGATTCTTTCAGTCACTCTCCTAGAATTAATGCTCTGCTATTTCTCTATTACTGAACCTGAGGCCTGCTTATTATTCTAGTACAAACATGACTTTATTCCCCTAGTACAAACTTGAGAAGTTAACATGCCCTGCACCTCCTAGAACTTGGTTTGCAACTTGGGAAGCGCCCCCCAGCATCCTGCAGTGTGAGAGCAATGAGCAACTTCCCTCTCCAAAGTGAGTTTCTAATAATTAAATTATTAGTTCAGAGAGGAAAATGAACATATCCTTTATTTTTTAGTTTGATATATAATAGAGTTATTTATTGAAAAATGTATGAGAATAGTAGTATTTTTGACACAGTTTTATGAGCTCTAAGGAATTCCAAGTACCAGAAGAAATTATGAATTTTGATATTTCACTATTTAACACAAACTTGTTTGAGTTAGTGCTTAATTATAATATAATTTTCCAACAAGCCCTGACCTTTGTTTGGATTGAACTATTTGGGGTCTCATCCAAAGCTGTAAGACTATAATTAACTTCACCAGATTCCAAAAGTCCTATGATCTTTCATGTACCATGACTTCAGAAAACTATCTTTGAGTGAATATTTTTTTCTGATTTTTCTAAGAAATGATATGAAATCCGAACTAAAGATTTGTTTTCAAAAAGCAGGAGGTGGATACTATTCTATTTGTGTTAAATTTCCACTTTAACTCCCAAGACTAAACTTTCTAATCAGATCAGAGTTCAAGTAATATTAATTTGTGCCAAATACGCTGTATGTTTTATATCCTGACACCTGACTCCTGAGACCCACTTGTCCTCTCTCCCTCCATTTTAAGAAACTTAGGGGCAGACAACAGAAAATTTTAAATGATACAGAAAATAAATTTTTTCATGATTTGAAGATCTATATCCTTAACTCTGACCTAGTTGAGATTCAGATTTATGGTTTTTACCTGGCTACAAGAAGTGTCTATGAGCATGTACATAGGTAATTTTAAACATCTATTAACATCATCAACCATGAAATTGTCTTTCCTCTACAGAAACGTCCTCGAGCTGGGGCTGTAGCTCAGTGGCAGAGCACGTGCCTAGCATGTGTGGGGCACTGGGTTCGATCCTTGACACTGCATTTAAAAAATAATAATAATAAAGGCATGCTGTCCATCTACAACTATGAAAAAATAAAATATAAAAAGAAATGTCCTCTGACTCTGTCACCTTGAGATATTCAACATTCTGTAAATGTGAGATGGTAAAGAGAAAGAGCACTCACATTTGTTGAACCCTCTTAGTCAACTGCACATTCATTCATGCCCTCTACCAATATTGATTGGGGATCTGCTATATTCCAGACTCTATAATAGTCCTGTGGAACACCTGATGGGCAATGCAGACAATCCAGAAGAGGATACAAACATGGAACAAGTAATTACACACAAAACAACTTACTGTCATGGATGATATGTGCTATGAAGAAAAGTACAATGTATATATGTAATGAGAACAAATGACTTAACCTAAACTGGCTTCAGAGGAAATAATATTTAAGCTTAAAAAATGAGTTATATTCACCCAGGCAGGAAGTACGTCTTGATATATACATAAGATAGAGAAGGAAAAGCCAAAAAGGAGACTGAGGAGGAGCATCCAATGATGTGGGAGGAAACAAGGGAGGCTGTGGAGTCAGGAAAGCTGAAAAAAAGAGGGAGTTCTAAGGGAAAAGGAGGGCAGTCCTCCGTGTTAAATGACCCTCAAAGCTCAAATTAGTTCAGAAATAAAAGGGCCCATTGAGTTTAATTGGCAAGGAGATGACAGGATTCTCAGCAAAAGGGACAATAAGACTTTGAAAGCCAGGACACTTCATCCACTACATGAGAAAAAGGAGAGAGGGGCACCGATACTGACAGGGCTATAAATTTGTTGGTGGAGGATAAGAGAGTTTCTCCCAACAGCTCTTACCTTCTCATTGCAAGATGAAGTGAAGTCATCAGCCAGGAGGAATGTGAGACTGAGAAGCAGGAGGTGGTGATGTGAAGGGACAAAATATGAAGCAGTTATTAGGAAAGACCAGTTTTCCAGTAGATAGAATTACTGGGCAATGTTGGTTGTCAGTCACCCCAGATGAGTGATTTCCAGCAACTAGAGTTGGGAATTTGCCTGGTAAGTATAGCAGAGGAAGAGAAGAAAGGGAGTTGATGGTGTTTTCAAGAGGATGATTATTACCATAGACAGTGAAATCTCAAGCAGACAGGAGGCCAGGAATTCAACAGATAATAAGTGGTTGTTGATGGATAGGTCGTCTTAATGGAGCTGGGAGAAAAATAGTAGTGATGGTATCAGAGTCAATGAACTGGAATAAAAAGAGGTCGTAGGCAAAGAGTGGGATGCCTGAAATTAGGATTATGAAGTTAGCATAAGACTAAATGGAAAAGTTCAGGATGTTCTGATAGACCTTAAATGGAGCATGAATTTACCAATTGGCCTCCTAGAAGGTTAGTTCCACCATACATCTAGAAAGAAGGAGATGAAAAACATCTCTAGATTATACCCCTAGGACCAATCACATTCTCTTGTCCCAGAATTAGAAGTCATCAATTGTACAGTTTATGGAAAACCAATAGGGGTTTGTTGCTCCTAGATATTAAAAAACAAAATACCAGAACCCTAGTGTCCTGATCACAATGAGGAAGTGGAGATGGGGAATAATACATTGCCATTTCTACAGAACAAGAAAACAAGAACTGTATTAAATCAGGAACAAGACTTAAAAGGCTAGAATTTAAAATGTCACATTGGCATTATGCTCAGAAAAGCCTGTATCATTATGCAATAAACATAATGAAGTTATGAACAGAACTAGATGGATGAATCTCAAGAACACTATAGTAAGCAAAAGAAGCCAATCAAAAAAGATGTATCATATTATTCCATTTACTTGAAGCTGAAAATCAGATAACACTAACCTATAGTAATAAAAATTAGAACTGTGCTTACCTAAAGTGGGCACAAGGAAATTTCAAAGGGCAATGTGTATGTTCTCTATCTTGTTCTGGGTCTATATATTTGTCAAAATTCATTGTAGCATACACTTGAGATTTATGCATTTTACAGTAAGTAAATTAAACCTTCATGAACACCATTAGTATAAAAATTCATATAAGATACTCCTTTCATTTTTCTATAAAATGAAGTGTGCCATGACTTAGCAGCCATTTATTACCTGTTTAAAATAATATTTATTTCCTAAACATCTACATAAGGCAAAAAATATCATATTAAATTTTATTTTGGATTAAAGCAGTATATGGAAAATGTGATGAAGTTGGCTGGCGAACCTGTTCAATATAATAAGGCTTTAAAAAGCATAAGTAACATTTGTTCAACTGAGCTATAAAAACAAACCTCAAATATTGTAATAAAGAACTCAATTCATAGTAATTTGCATTTTGTAAAAGGGAATTGCTTAAGATTGAAAGGACTACCGCTGTATTAATAAGAAAAGAAATTTTAATTTATTCCTTTAGGATTCACATTTTTTTGGAAATTTTAAAATAAACTACCTAACATAAGGTTTCTATATCTAAGAGACATTCAGAATATTCAAAATATAGTAAGAATCAATGCAATTCTGATCGTTTTCCATTATGGCATCTAAAGTGTTGCATTTTGTGATATACTCTAAAGAGATCAATCAGCAAAAAGACAAAATGAGTTCCACAGCCTTTAGAATATCCTATGTCTAATCAAAGCTAGGCACAGAAAAAGGAGGTAGAGGAAAATGAAGTGCCAGCCACCTGTCTACTCCTTCATTTCATGATCTTGGTATATAATGTGTCTGGTGCAAGCATTCATTACATTTTTGATGAATGGTAGAATAATGGACTGAAACAAAGCTATGAAACTTCAGAATCGGGGATCTATAAAATGACAGTGGCACATAATACATAAGAGAGCTGAATGAAGAAATTTTACTTATTTATTTATTTATTTATTTATTTTGTACCGGGGATTGAACTCAGGGGCACTCGACCACTGAGCCACATCCCCAGCCCTATTTTGTGTTTCATTTAGAGACAGGGTCTCACTGAGTTGCTTAGTGCCTCGCTTTTGCTGAGGCTGGCTTTGAACTCGAGATGCTCCTGCCTCAGTCTCCAGAGACACTGGGATTACAGGCATGCGCCACCATGCCCAGCAGGAAAAAATTTTTAATGAAAATCTTACTCTAGCTATTAAATATATTATATTTAAAGTACAAGTAGGATAGCTGGAGAGAAGTTTTTATTGGAGGAAAAATGTGGTATTCTACCTGGGAGTTTGATTCAGAACTACCTTCACAAAAGTGACAATGATCTGTGTAGCTGGATGAACTCTGATAGCAAAAAATCATCATGAGGAGAGAGGGAGCGAGGCCAAGCACAGGAGCCTCTGGATGTGCCCACAGATGTGGGGCTCTGGGAGAAGAACTGGGAAAGAGGGGACTGCTGAGGAAAGAGAATTGTTCACAAGTATCACTGGCTGCAAAGTCATGAAGAAAATCCTGCAGTTACAAGCTACTGTACTATTACAAAAATACTGTTTATCTATCCTAATTCTTTTCCAGTAAAGCACGGAAGCCACCCCAGGTTAATTTGACCTCTAGAATTAGTAAGCATTTGCAGAAGGGAACTCAGGGGTCAGTACAATCTGATTTTATGTTGGGAAACAGACTCAGAAAAATAATTTTGTCATGACTGGGTAGTTAATAAGTGTCAGAAATTAACTACATCTCCTCTAGAGAAATTTGTTCATTTTTAAATATAAACGCTCATAAATTGATTGTCATACCAAAAAATTCCTGGGGAAATTTTTAAAAAATTCTTTTAATAAGCATACCTTTTCATCAAATCATGTCAATGTCTGCCTAAATTTTCTGTGCTGCTTTGACAAAGAGACTCAAGGGGAATGAATTATTTTTTCCCCCATATTTCATGCCATACAAATAGAGAGGGTCTATTCCTTATTATGACAGCGAATTTACAACAGTAAAACCCTCACAAATTGGAAGCTGCTCACAGTCATTATCTCCAAAAGAAAAAAAAATTGTTAAGCTTTGAGGCAAAGAATAAATTAATTGGAGTGAAAGAATTTCTTTCCCAAATTCCAGACACAAACAGCTTGACACTTTGGAAAGAGGTCAGTATGTGGGTTACAGTGTTTTTGTGCCTTCTTCACTTCCTGCTTTATCATGATCCATCTCAGCTGTTACATTTCTCCAAAGTATAAAATTCTGTGTGTGAACAAATTATATTTTCTTTTCAGAAATATGTCTCTATTAGTGTTTTTTTACAAACAGAATGAGCTTTGGTTTTGCCTGTTGTTTGTTTTCCTCACCCCCATTATACCAGGGAACAGGAAAACAGTTTTAAAAACAGAACAGTAAACACTGAACCTAGGAACACTGCACTCATTCTAGGTAGTTTTACATGTTGTATTATTTTTATATATTGTTTATAGTGTTGCTAATGTCTTCTAACTTTCACAGTGTGATATAAAAAGTGGGTATTTGCAAAAATAATTATTTAATACTTCATAAATTTGGCAAAAATTATAAATTTGTAAATTCAGAAATCTCAGTTAATCCTAAAAAAGAAAAACTCAAACATATCAATGGCCAAGCATGTCATAATATGACTGCTAAAAACTAAAGACAAAGAAAAAATCTTTAAAGCAACTAGAGAAAACAGATGCATTACTTGCAGACGAACAATGATTCATTCATTGCCAGTTTCTCATAAGAAGCATTGAAACCAGAAGTGAGCAGAATATTTTAAAGTGCGAAATGGATTGCCAGATCAGAATTCTACATCCAGTGAAAATATCCTTCAGAGGTAAAGGTGAGATGAAGTCATTTTCAGGTGAAGGAAAACAGAGAGCTTATTGCCACCAGAACGGTTCTAAAAGTACTAAGGGAAGTGCCTCAGACAGGAGAGAAAAGATACCAGAAAGAAGCCTGGAACATTGGGAAATAAGAGATAGTAAGCTCTTAAGTTGTTGAAAGTTTTTTTAATGGTCAAAAGAAAAATATAAGATAATATAAGATATTATCTTCCCATGCGATTTTATACATGAACACACTCCCAAGAGTGTGTGTGCAAGAGAAGAGGGAAATACATTGAAATAACCCCAAAGAAAGAATGAAATGGGAATGAAAAAGAAAACAAACAAATAGAAAACAAGTAAAATGATAGTCCTGAATACAAACATATTAATAATTACATTAGGTTAAGTGGTCAAATTACACCAATCAAAAGACAAAGACTAACAGAATGGACTAAAAAAAAAAAAAGAATCAACAACAAAAAAACACAATCCAACTATATGATGTCTACAAGAAATTTATTTTTAAAATAATGATAAAAATAAATTCATCAAAAAACAATGTGTAGGTATGTTAAAAGTAGAATGATAGAGAAACACATTGAAAACACTAATTAAAAGAAAGCTGGAGTATTTATATTATTATCAGACAAAAATAGGCTTTAAAGCAGAGACAATTATCAGAGGTGGGAGACACTATGTTTTAAAAATATTAATTCACCATAAGACATAAGAAATACTAAATATGTGCATACCAAATAACAGGACTTCAAAATACATGAAGCAAACCTGACAGAACTGAAAAGAAAATCAAAATGCACACAAAAATGTTTGAGATATAAATCTCTCTCAGTGATCAATAAATCTAGCAGACAGGAGACTAGCAATAAAAAAAGAATTAAACAAAGGTATTAATCAACTGAATGGAATTGACATTCAAAGAATATTTTACCAAACAGCAAAATATACTTTTTTCAAGTACACATTCACCAAGATAGATCACATCCTTATTCTTAGAATAAACTTTAAACAAATTTAGAAGAATCTAAATCATATAAAGTATGTTCTCTGACCATAATAGAATTTTAAAGTAACACAAAAATTTTTTTAAAGTAAAATATATGTAACAGGAAAATCCCCAAATATTATTAAATTAACCAACACAATCCTAGATAATGCATGAGTCAGAGGAAGTCTCAAGGAATTATAAAACATTTTGAACTGAAGAAAAGTAAAAAAAACTATCAACATTTATAGGCTACAACTAATGCCATTCTTAGATACTTATAGCATTATACTATACTAGAAAAATAAAGAAGAAATATGTCAAATAATATTAAATATAAGCTTCTACCTTAAAACCAAAGCAAGTAGAAGGAAAAAAATAGAAATCAATAAAACTGAAAATATAAAAACAGTAGAGAAAATGAAAAAACCAAAAGACAGTTCTTTGGATGCATAAAAATAATAACCACTCAAAATTTGATGTTTAGGGGCTGGGGATGTGGCTCAAGCGGTAACGCACTCGCCTGGCATGTGCGGGGCACTGGGTTCGATCCTCAGCACCACATTAAATAAAATAAAGATGTTGTGTCCACTGAAAACTGAAAAATAAATATTAAAATGTTCTCTCTCTCTTTAAAAAAATTTTTTTTGATGTTTAGAAAACTCAATTTAAAATGGGTAAAACAATTAAACAGACACTTCACCAGAAAAAAACAAAACAAAAAACAGATGTGGACAGAACACTAGCCCATGAAAAGATATTCAATATCATCAACCATTAGGGAATTGAAAATTGAACACTGAGCTATATTACACACTTATTAAAATGGCTTACAATACCAAGTGCTAATGAGGATACAGAGTAACTGGAATCTTACAGTGCAAAATTTAACAGTCATTTTGGAAACAGTTGAGCAGTTTATTATTAAGTTAAACATATACTTACCATATAACACAAATATCCTATACCTAGATATTTACCCTAAAGAAATGAAAATGTATACTCACACAAAAACCTATACAAGAATGCATATAGCAGCTCTATTAATGATTGCTAGGAGCTGGAAACATCTAAATACCCTTCAAGAAATGACTGGATAAACAAAATGGTAATACATCCAAGGTAATAAAATATTCAGCAATAAAATGGAATGGATTATTGAAACGTGGAACAAGATGAATGATTCTCAAAGGCATTAGGCTGAGTGAAAAAATCCAATTTCAAAAAGTCACACAGTCTATCATACCATTTATATGACAAGCTCAAAAATACATTACCAAAATGATAGTGAATGTATCACTGATTGACAGTGGTTAGGGGAAAACCTAATTATACAGGGAGATTAAAAAAAGGAGTCTTGGACTGGGGTTGTGGCTTAGTGGAAGTGCACTTGCCTAGCATTTGTGAGGCACTGGGTTTGATTCTCAGCACTACATATAAATAAATTTTAAAAAAAATAAAGTTCCATCAACAACTAAAAAATATTTCTTAAAAAATAAAATAAAGGAGTCTTTTAGGGAGTGATGGAGTTGTTTTGTATTCTGATTGTATTGTTGGTTCATGAATCTATACATTCATTAAAATTGCTGTATATCAAGTTCTATACCAAAAATTCAATTTTATTATATATTAATACTAAAAATAAAATTAATATAAATAATTTCTTTTTACTTTTAAAAACTGTTAAAATGTTAGGGCACAAACTTCTATAAATTTGAGTACTGAGATTACATCAAAGACTAGCTTGACCACAAATGAAACCCAGGAAGATCCTGATGTACTCACCACTGCTTGCACCTCTACAGTTGCCATTACTAGAATCCATAGGAAAATCTGAAAGTGACAGAATAAAGAAAGAGCCATAACATATTTGTTATTACTTCAAGAATTCCTATATCAAAATCTAATTCAGTGGCAGGTTTGATTTACATAAGAGCCAGATTTTTTAAGGAAATGGAACCTTATTAGTGTTGTAAGGCTTGTTTTTTATTTGTGAATTGAATATGGATGAGATCTATTCCATGATGTGATTGAAAGGTGACACTCTTGAATCCTCAATTGTTTATAAAATTTCAGGATTCAGTGAGTAACTTGTGGTTGAACTTCACAAAAGTTGTAAATGACGAGCATCCTATCACAATAAAGGCTTTGCAGACATTAGGCATTCACCAAACACTGTGATTTGATGACAAAAAGAATTGACACTATGCTGGCACACAGTGAACTCTTTAGTGCCTAAGGAAAACATTCAGAAAGTGTGCTAGGCATTTCTGTTAACAGAAGACCAAATAATTATTCAGCAGAAAGGAAATCTACTGCCTAGGACCTGTTCAAAGCCAGTGCAATGTGACATTAGAAATTGCCATTAATTTTTTTATGATATCATAATCCTAAAAAATGGTAAATGGTCTTTGAATTAAGATAAAGGTCTTCCGATTAATGATAAAGGTGTTCTAATTAAGAAAGCAGCCTCTGATGAATTCCACTGCCAGCAGAGCACCTGCTGAGAGATGTGTACCTAGCCATGGATTCTCACTGACACTGCAACTCACACCTACATACAAGAGAGTCACACCTGTGTTAACACCGTGCTACGTGAGTTCAATGCTTCTATTTATTCTAACAGAAAATAGCATTCTTTCTCTATCATTTTTCTTCATAGGTCACATCATAAATTAAACAAGGAAAGGTTTATACTATCTTTGGACAATGACAATCACAATTACAATTAATGACTTATTTTCTCAGGTTTAGTAATTATTAGCTGTTTTTTTTTTTCCTTTGATACTGGGGAGCTGGTTTTGTTTCTTTGTTTTTCTGGTGCTGGAGAATGAACCCAGGGCCTGTTATATGCTAAGCATATGCTCTACTGCTGAGCTCCATCTCCACCTCTCTGCTGGTATTTAAAAAGCTATATCCAAGAAAAGATAGAGGTCTGCAAATAAATTTAAATAGATAGATAAACAGTCAACAAACACTAGTTCTAAAACATTTGGCTCAACTTGGGCATAAATTACTAACTTAATGACTTATTCTATTTAAACTTCATTCAGTAAATATATGCAAGTTTTAGGATAATGTGCTGATAGTTTTTCTACTCCTGAACAATAATGTGATAAAATAAATATGGTCTACATAAAAATAATCTTCATAAAAACTATTGTATAGATTAAAATGATATTGGTCCACATTTAAAATGGTTAGTGTTCAAAGATTTATATAAAAATGAAAAATAACTCTTTCCATGGAAAAAGAAAAATCTTTTGAAACAGTTGAGTCAAGGAGAATGTTTTTCTTCTTTCAGAGTCATAGTCACAATGAAATATTTCTACACTTTTAATTATACTTAGAGGGTATAATTAAAAAGTTGCCTAGCACATAAGAGGGCCTGGGTTCTAATCCCCCCCCCCCCCCNTCAACCACAAGTTACTCACTGAATCCTGAAATTTTATAAACAATTGAGGATTCAAGAGTGTCACCTTTCAATCACATCATGGAATAGATCTCATCCATATTCAATTCACAAATAAATAGATAGATAAATAAAAATGCTTATAAGTCAATTGTTAGAATTGTAAAGAGAAAACGAGCATTTTTCTGATCATGAATTTTAGACATTGCTTTTAGGAAGTTAAATTTAGGAAGTCTAGCATTAAAATTATCCTGAGTTAAAATAGTAGATTCTGTATCATTAGTAGATTTTATGGCCCATGGATTTCTAGTGGAGGTCACAGAGTTCTCCAGAGTGTCCTTAGGAACTGGAGAAGGTGGAGAGAGTTTTTCCAGATAAAGGATACAACTGCAAAAGTACTGAGGTAGGACACTACAGTGCTCTTCAGGAGCCCTGAACTCCTCTGGTATGGCTAAAGCAAAGAGTAGGATAAGCAGAGAGAAATGAAGCTGAAAGGGTCAGATCCTGAAGGCTATAGGTGGGCCAAAGGACTTCAAAAACACATTTTCATTTCAGAAAGATAAGTCCTGTTGGAATAGGGAGGAGGAATATGGGAGATAAGAGGGCCAATTACTATCCTATGGCCATAATCCACATGAGAAACGATGAGGTCAAAACTAAGAAAATGACATTAGAGAGGAAGGGAAGGAAATTGGACTCAGAGTAGATCCAACCACACTTAATACTCAATATATGTGGGGGATGAGGAAAAGAATAGAATCAAGGCTGATTCCCAAGCTAGACAACAAGGTGCAGTGGTACTCTCAATGATACTAGGAAAATTCTAGGAAAGAACCAATGTGGGAGGGTGAGGAAAGGATGAGTTCACTCTTCACTCTGATGCAAGCTGAGATGGAGGGACTCAGGTTTGAGGAGAGAACCTGAAATGTGTGTTCTGCTATCTCAACAAGGCAGCAAGGTGATAATCTCCTATGTGTTGACATCTGTTGTCCCCTGGGCTTTCTTCTCACAAGCCACATACAAATGGGCTTTCAAAATACAAAGAAAAAAACTTTATTCCTTTAACTGCAACCTGATGGGTAAAAGCACAAGTTCTCTGTAAAGTTAGCAACTGCATTTCTTTTTTAAAAATATTTTTTAATTGTTGATGTACCTTTATTTTATTCATTTATTCATATGTAGTGCTGAAAATTGAACCCAGTGCCTCACACATGCTAGGCAAGTGCTCTACCACTAGGCTACAACTGAGAGAAAGTACAGTATAGGACATGCTCTGGCTTGAATCCTCTTTTTCTTAACAGCTAACCTAACTTGATAGGTCACTTGACTTCTCTATATACCTTGGCTTTATTTTCTGCAAAATGGGAGTAGTAGTTGTGAAAATTTAGGGAACATCACCACTTAATTGCCACTCAATTAAGGATAGGGCCTAGAACATGTTAAGAGTTGCTGCTAATGATCCCTCTCTTGAGATGGTCCAACTTCTCCCAGTGATGATGTTGTGAAACATTTATAGTGTGCATTACCATTTACCAATCACTGCACATAAATATTTCTATTCTTCTTCATAATCCCCAATCAATGATAATGCCAAGGGACTTGTTCAAAGTACAAAATGAATGGCAAATCTGAAATTCCAACTAAGTGGCTAAAACTCTAGATTGAAGAAATACAGCCAATTCTTAATTATTTAAAACTATATGTCCATATGGTTCCTCTTGCTCTCCTCTTTGTAGACACCTAGTAGAAAGAAAAATACCAAATATAACATAGTCAATTTTGCTCTTTGAACAACTTTTTAAAATTTGTTGGGAAGGAAAGTGTTAAAAAGCCAATTATTAAAATATGATTTAGGAGGGCTGGGGATATAGCTCGCTCAGTTGGTAGAATGCTTGCCTTGCATGGACAAGGCCCTGGGTTCAATCCCCAGCACCACTATACACAGACACACACACACACACACACACACACATGATTTAGGCACTATGTAACATTTCATATCACTGCTAATAGAAAGTTAACTCTAAATAAAACACATGCCGTAAAACTGAGATACTTTTCCACCCAGGGTGCCTTGGAATATTTCACATGATGAAGGATCTTTAGAATCATGATTTTTCTCTAGTCCTAATCTAAAATTTCCATTTCTCCTTTCCATTCCATTTTTCTCCTCATAGCCTTCCTTCTTGGTATTTGGTCCCTCAAATATTTGTAGACTAGAGCTAAAGAAAAGGCTGACTGTTCCTCAGAGAGTGGAGAAATGATTAAACAGCAGTTCCCGCATGCAAAAGCTGGCGCAGCTCTACCAGGCAAGAGGGACTGCAGAATGTGTTGAGCAAGAGCTAGGGGACAAATCAGCACTACACAGAATCCAGCAATAACTGAGGGCTGATTATAAAAACCTTGGCATGACCAACTGTAGGTACTGTAGAAAAAGCTGTGAAATATCATACCATAAATTTTCTTAAATACTTGATTTCTGAGATAAATTATAATTTACAGATACCCATCAGACTCATTCTTCTTTCTTGTTACTCCCAAAGGGATTTGCTCTTGAGCCTGAGGTCCATGTCCCTTTGTATAAAGTGAACTATTCACTTCATATACACAGAAGAAATAAGATCTTCTCCAGTTAGGTCCCAGTATAATGTTTGCTTGCTAGAGATAATTGTTAAAAGTCCTAGGCAATATCTGTGTTTACCAACATTAACATTTCAAAAACAATGAAAGAAAAAAATCAGTCAATTTGATATAACAGTAATAATAATAGAAAAATTGTAACAGCGGCAACAATTAGTTCTGGGCATACTATGTACCAACTACTGGCTCAATGCTTTACATGCTGTTTAAATCAATCTTCATCATTTTCTTTGGGTGTGGGCAAATTTTTTCCCCAACTATAGATAAGAAAACTAAATCAGAGAGGTCATATAATTTTCCTATAGCAACAGCAGATATGAGGCAGAGTTGATATACAATTCCTGGTTGGCCTGACTCTAAGCCCATATTCTTTACTCACTGTGCAATAGTAAAGATTTAACTAAACAGTGTACTAAACTAGCTGAATGGCTAAATTGAACTGAGTTCTCAAAGGATAAAAAGAAGTATATGCAGCCATACTCTACAACAAATATAAAATACTTAGAAAGAATAAACAATATGAATTTATTAGTAATGGCCAACATGTAATCTATTCCTTCTAAATTAAGTATGTTTGCCCTTAGTGTTTTGAAAGCAAAGAAGCATTATTTTATTTCAGTAAGGCTTTGCTTTGTAAAGTACCCTGAGATTATTTGTGGAGTCACAATATACTATGGGGGAACAGATCTCTATGACTGGCAGGATCTGAAAATCCTCAGTGTTAAAGGAATGTTAAAGGTGGTCCCACTGTATTCAGGGAGACCTCGTTTTTATATCTGACTGGATAGATTCTAGTCATAAGACACAGGGCTCTATTTATATCTGCAGGAAAAAAAATCTGCTTCTTGAACTATCATATCCCACTAAACCAAGGAGTATATTGCAATGTAGATAAAACCAGCCACATGTGGTGGTTCCTAAGTAATTCCAGGTGTCTGACAGTTTGACCCAATGTGGGGAATGTAATTTTCAACATACTGGCTCTGGAAGCTAGGGGACCCTTCAGGCTAGAATCTACCCCTCTACTCCCAGACTTTACTCCCCTTTAGCTTCCTCCTGCCACCACAGTCTTTGATTCACACTGAAGGTTGGGCAGAGAGAATATCATTACTAAAATATGATTCCAGCTATCACCTACCCCTACTTATTTTTCTAGTAAGCATGCTGACAGCAAAACTAATATTATGGCATTTTAAAGCAGCTCAGAAATCAGGTCCCCCAGACTGACAAATTGTTTCCATGCATGTCCTATTTGAGTGCTTCAATGAGGCAATTGTTCTACATTTGGTCCATGGTGTTAGGTAACTCAGGGACATTTAATGAAATTGCTTCCCATCCATATTGACCATGCTTTTTGAGAGCCATTAACCTTGCCAAACCTCACTCCTTCCAGGTCCATCTCTAAGACAGCTTTTAGAGCAAGTCTTGTCCTTTAAGGAGAGGACACATGTCAATGTGAATCATTGCCACCTCATTCCTAGTCCTTGGCCTGAGGGGAGCGCCAGTATTTAACTGATTCTAAGTGCCTGGCAAACCACAGGTAGCAACTGCCCTGAGTTCTGCCAGAGTCTGTAGAGCCCCTAACTTTACTGAGTGTAAAGGCTCAAGGGTGCTCTTTTACCCCAAAGAGATTAAGAAATGTTTCTTCTGATTATTTTATACAACCAGTTCTTGGTTCTTGATTAACATTAGAATACAATATGTATATTCTAAGAGTGATAAACTAAGTAAGGTTCAATAAGTTCTTGAAATCTTTCTATTCAGTTTCAGTTTTTTACTGTTCATACAAGCATTTTCCATTCCCCTCTGACTTTATGTTAATGTGTATAGGAAGTAATTCTCTGAATCAGTTCCCTGATAACTAAGAACTACTAACCAAAAATGGACTGGGGACAATAAACCCAAGCTGAGCAAGTTAAAAGACATAAGAAGGAAACGTTGATACCCATTGAACAAATGTGGATGGGACAACTGAGTCAACTAAAAACAAGGTTAATCTGGGGAGGATATAAAAGAGGACCATTAGTATGATAAATTTTTTTTTCATTCCTAAAGCATATGAAGAGTAAAATTTGAGTTTTGGGTTAGCCAGAGGGAGTAATATTGAATTAGAATTAAATGGACCCTAATGTACGAGGCTTAGTTGGGGGACTTAGAGTTATGAAAGTCATAATTAGGCCAAAAACTAGTGAGAAACCAACTTGTGGTTATTCCATTAAATGGAGAAATACAATAAAGTTTTATGGTGGAGAAAGAGTGAAATGAATGTGTGGATGATGCACACACAAAGCATGAATAAGGTATTAAAGACAAACCATTTGCAGAGCATAAGAGCAGGATAAGAGGTGAGATTAAATAACATCACATGAGTATATGAAGATAACACTCTTAAAATATAACTCCTTTAATCCATATGCCATTTACAGAATAACTTGAAATCATGTGGGACTGTGAAAAAGAGTCCAGTAATTTCAGTCTGCCAACTCTATGGCTGGAGCAAGCCACAGAAGCTAATTAGCAGTGCATAGCAATGTTTCACAACTGTTTTAGTCTGGAATGGAATTACAATTCATCTCATTGAAGGAAGGGGAAATTTAAGGTGAAGGTAATTGCTCAAATTGGATTTTGAGCAAACACACACCACTAACATCTGCAGATTGGAGCAAGGTTACTGAAATTATCTTGTATTTTCAATGGTCAGATACAAATGAGGTTTTCAGTTTTCTGTTTTCTCCATACAATCTTAATCAGCTAAAACACTAGACATAGAAATCTGATGACTGAGACTGCAAGAGAATCAGGCAAGAAAACTCAGTGATTATAAACAAGCAAGTAAGAAAAGAGCATTAGTAAACAAAATGTGGCTGCTTCCACATGGAAAGAGTAGAAAATAAAGGGTCAGTGTGGAGCAGAAGTGTGATGAGAGTGGAATGAATAGTGCTTTAGAAAGACAAATAAAGCTATTAAAAGAGAGTGCAACAGTTTGGAAGAGTGATGAGGTGAAACTTGAAAAGAAGAATGGTGCTCACTAGGGGAGTGATTAAGGGAGAGATTAAAAGATCCAAAAAAAAAAAAAAAAAACCAAACAAACAAACAAACAAAAA
>NW_026000005.1:4781708-4852747 GCF_001458135.2 Marmota marmota marmota
AAAAAAAAAAAAAAAAAAAAAAAAAAAAAAAAAAAAAACAACGGAGCTAGAAGATAAAGGGGAATAACAAGGAGTGTCAGGGCAGGGGCAGGGTGGGCATTGTCCAGACTCACCTGCTCCATCCGCTGTGACGATGGCCTCCGGAGAGATGCACACGCCCCGGTCGTACACTGGTAATTCCTCGCAGGCCAAGCTCTCCGGCCATGAGTGGCGGTACTTGATAAGGATGGGCTCACAGCCCTGCCTGGCCCTCTCGCACACAGACTTGCAGGGCTTGATGGGCTCATGCTGAAAGTCAATGGTGCAGATAGGTGCGTACATGGCGCAGAGGAAGAAGAGCAGATCTGGGCTGCAATGTGTGCCTAGCAGACCTTCGAATTGCTCGATGGCCAGTATGGCATTGGCCTGGGTGCTATGGTGCAGGTGATTGGGCATCTTGGTCATGTTCCAGGGCAGGGACTTGCACATGGGGATGCGGACGGGCTCACAGGCTGCTGCCCGAGCTCCGGGCACCTGGAGCAGACAGAATGCAGCCAGAGTGAGCAGCCCAGCTCGCAGCAGCAGCATCCTTCCTGGGCTGCCGCAGACCATGATCCCAGCAGAACGGGACAGGGAGCAGCACCACCGTGGACGCTGAGAGGTCCGCTCCGCCGTCTCCTCCTGTTGCCTGGAAGTGGACACAATGATCTGGGAGCTTCTCCTCCCCCGGCAATCTCACAGCTTCCTTGGATCAAATTCCCCCAATGGGGTCCAACGAGCTTCACCGAGCTCCGCTCCCGCCGCTTTGGCTGCTCTTTCCAAACGTCTAAGCCTTCGGGCGCAGCAGCATCTATTTATTCCTCTCCCTCTGACAGAAGCATCAGAATTTGCACATCAATCAGATGAGAGGAACACAAGAGGAAGAAATAAAAAGTACATTCAGCTAAGGTAGTTGGAGCTTTGGGGTTTCGCGTCCGCTGGATACCAAAAAGGTGCCAGCAAGAAGCATTAAATTCTCTAAAGCGAGGATAAAAGACGGAGGACCGGGTAGGGAGGAAGTCGGAAAACAGGGGGAAACTAATGGGAGAGGAGGGTACAGTAGGAGTTTGCTACGTCCTGTAGTCTGAGAAAGATCAATTTTCGGTGTGCGCTGTGAAGAGCCTAGCCCCGAGGTCTGTGGCTGGGACCTACAGCTCTTCACTCTTCCACCTCCAAACGGGTGGGGGAGCTCCGCCCCCGGGGCAGTCCCAGCCTCCAACGCCTGCTCCTCTTCACTGGAAGGGAAAGGGTGTGCGGGGGAGAAGTCTCTGAGTTGCAGGAGATGGGGAGGGAAGTATTGCCAAGCGGTGAAGATGCAGTAACCCCAAGCAGTGCCCACTAGAGCCGGGCATCTCTTCCTCAGTCCAGCAATGGGAAGCCCCAAAGATGAGACCCTGCCCCTGACTGAAGAGCCCACTCCAATTCCCCAGGGAGGAGTCCACTAATTTCCGCACCCCCACCGGGGCCCCTCACTCCCTGGAGTATTTCCTTTCAGCAAACTACAACGCAGCTTTTCTTCTAAGATCAGACCTGAGGAAGGAAGGCTTAAACAGTCACTAAATGTCCACATCGCAGAAAACAGCACCCCCCTCACCCACCTAGTGAGCAGCAACGAAGCTTTATCAACCCAGAGCTAAAGACCACAGAGGTCTGCGTTCCGAATAACTAAAGGAAATTGCCTTTCGTAAAGAGCAGAAATGCTGTGGGTGATGATAAGTAGATCACCAGGAGCAAAGAACCGGTGACTGTATTCTTCTTTATTTGCTCTGTAGAATTAGAACTTTAGAGTTTTGTTTTTTAGGAGTGAAAACTAACCTCTTCAAACAGTTTCTCTCTCTCTCTCTCTCTCTCTCTCTCTCTCCTTCCTTCCCTCCCTCCCTTCCTTCCCTGAAATAAAACAGCCTTTACTACCTAACTCTTACAACAATTTTGCCTAACACTTGAAAGAAATGTCTAGGAAAACTACTCCACATAGGTAATGACAGTAGTAATAACCCTTTCCATCCCATCCAGATGAGTTTTAATCCAGGAGGAGAAAATAGAAAACAGATCTCTCCTGATCTGCTCCTAACACTAACAAGTCTCCTCTTTCCCTCCTTGTCCTACCACCCACTTCCTTTCAGCACATTCTACATGGAATGACCTGCGGAGACCCCGGCGCTGTGCCCTTTCAATGGGAAATCACAGAGCGAAAGGATTGCAGAATGTCAGAAAACACAGACTCCATTAAGAAAGGAAGGCAACAAAACCTAAAACAAAACAGGAAGTCACCTTTGCTCTGCATCATTGAAATATTTCTCTGCTTTAATTCATCCATTTCTGTCAATAACATGCATAGAAAATAAGTCCCCACTTCCCAGCACACAGTGAGATGTCAGTTTCCATTCCCCAGCACTGCCTTAACAGCACTGATAAAATGTCACTGCTAACTTAAGTTTATGGAATTTTTATCTCTAAAATGACCATTAACAGCAGTTTGTGACTGCAGTAAATGTGTTAAAAGGAAGTTTGTTCCACTTGAGAGGAAAACAACAACAACAGATAGTAGATAGGGAGTCATTTAGTTAATATAAAAAAGCTTTCCCTGGCCTACCATTATTGTCACATAAGAAAACAAGGTCAAATAATATAGATGAATTAGAGGGAAAAATGACTGAGCACATAAAATTTAGTGGAAAAAAACCCCAAAATTTAAAAAGTCAATATTAGAATATTTGGGAGTTAATCCAGATTTTTAAAAGTATGGCACTGATTTGTGATAAATTAAAAAGAAGTAATGAGACATAAATGTAATATTGCCAAATATGTTTTCCTGTTCATCTTAAAATTTACAGTGTAAGAAGAAATGAGCCCATTGTTTTAGTGGTTCTACCACTGTCTGAAATAAAGTCTGGTTTCCTTGCCCTGAGCAAAAGTCAACCCTCCCTTTTATCTAACATGTCCTTTGCAACTTTTCTTTAATCCAAGTTTGTCTTTATCAAAACCTAAAATAAACTACATTGTCTTCAGGTAGCTAAGTACCCTTTTTGAGTACTCTGAGTCTGTTCATTTTTCTCGTTGTTTCTCCTTGAATATTGTTCATGTTTACAAAAGCTTAATACCTGCCAATGTGTTACTTTGAAAAATTATCTTTCATTATTTTATCCAGATGTGCTCTGCCTTCCCTAAAGGGCATGTACACTTTTTGAAAGAAGACAATTCATCTTCTGTTTCTTTTGAAAAAGTCATTTTAAAAAATGAGGGATGATAGAATTTGAAATACAACATCATAAATATTTTTTAAATGTCTTATAGATATAATATACAATTGGGGATAATAGTTATACCTAAGTTTGAAAAGCACACTATATGATCTTGAAGGAAACACAAGTTAGATATGGCATGGAGTTTCCAGAAACAGATGACCTTCATCCCCAGAAGTGAGTGCCTTCAACAGGCCCCAATTTTAGAGAAATTCAAGAGAACACTGAAACCTTGTACTTTGGAGAAATGGGTTGTAGGTAATTTGTTTCTCTTATGCTTTATTTTATATAACCAGAATTTAACTGATAGTGCACTGATCACTAAATAAAACTGCACCTGGACTACAGAAAAGACAGCCAACTGCTTTAGACTTCTCCTTATAACTACTGAAATTTTCAACTAGATAAATCTGCAGGTAATATGCAAGGGGCTAGAAAATTAGAGTTTTAAATTATATATTTCATGGGCAGAGCAATTAGTAGTCTTTTAGAACTCAGGTTTTGAAATTAAGGATGCAAATTAGACTTTTGAAAAAGATGGCAAGAGCAAATTATTGATGTACTAATACTGTGCTGCAAAAAAAAAAAAAATCTCCTGGATACCAGATTCCAAGACTCTGCAAAAGACTCCACAAGACATATCCATGTCTTTTCCAGGACTGAGTACTCCTAAATCTCTGAGAGCTGCAACATAAGGGCCCCTAGAACCTAGTTGGAACTATGGGTCAATTGGGGCTTTATAGAAGCTTAGGAAGTATACCCGGACCCAATCATGACCAGTCTTCTTAGACTGAGTCATGCCCATGGCCACTAGCATTTCATCTACATTCCTAACAAGGATTTCTGTGGCAATGTCTAGAAAAGATACTGCTAGGTGTTATTGAAATAGCCATACCGTATTACCAAAATTTAAATTTGACTGATTTACGCTTCCCCTTCAAAATGTCAATGTTTTATTTTGTCAATAATGTAAACCTTTAATGTTAAATAACTTAACATTTCTTCATCTGTTTAAGTAAACTTTAAACTTACCCTAAGATTTTGTTTTTTAAGACTGCCCACATCTTTCCTATAAGGAAATGTGCTAGACCAGAGGGTATAGCTCAGTGGTAGATCACATGTTTAGCATGCATGAGGCCTTGGGTTTGACCCCGAACATGGCGTGCGCGCGCATGCGCGCGCACACACACACTGTGTTTACAATATATATTTATTAGTTTTCAATTAAAAATAAAAAAATAAATGTGCTTATATTCCTGCAAACAGGGCTTATATGTAAAATAACAAATGGTAGAGCGTGAATGTGTTAGTTGGTTTCCAATCACTGACAGAATACCTGAAGATAATGGACTTTAAAAAAGGAAATGTTTATTTTGGCTCACCATTCAGTTTCCAGTCCACGGTCGCTTGGCCCTGTTGCTCTGGGCCTATGACAACACAGTACATCATGGCAGTAGCATGTGGCAGAGGAGGCCTATTCACTTTTTGTCAACCCAGAAGCAAAGAGAGAAGAGGAGGAGGGACCAAGACATTCCCTTCAGGGGAATGCCCTAACGGTATGCACCTAAGGACCTAACTTCCTTCTTGTAGGCCTTATCCTTTAAAAATTTCTGTCACCTCCCAATAGCTCCACAGGTTGGAGGCCAAGCTCCACATGGGGCTTTGGAGGACATTCTAGATCCAAACTGCCGCAGTCTGGCTGGGCACAAAATCACGAGCCACTCAAACAGGAACAAACTTTATTTTTGAAACTCCCGCCAATGCCCTGTATGCTCCCGGGAAATATGCCGACCCACACACGCGGCATTCTCCGGACACACACACCAACAGGAAATCCCTCCTCCGGAATTCCCTCCTACCGAACTTCCCCAACCAATGGGAACTCTGCAGGAGTCCTGTAGCAGGCCGAGGTGGACAGCAGGGGCCTAATATCCATTTGAATGCAGATCTTTTTTTTTTTTTTTTTAACCAGAAGCAAGGGAGTTGACTTTTTATTTTTTAAAGTACAGTTTGTATTTATTTTTTAACAGACAGAGAGAGAGAGAATTTTTTTTAATATTTATTTTTTAATTTTCGGCGGACACAACATCTTTGTACGTGGTGCTGAGAATCGAACCCAGTCCGCACGCATGACAGGCGAGCACGCTACCGCTTGAGCCACATCCCCAGCCCTTGAATGCAGATCTTAACATAATCATATCATCTCAATGGCTTGCTGGCGTCACCTTTCAACCAAAAATGCCATGCATCATTACTATTTGGCTTTGGCTCTTAGCACAAACTATAGCAATGGACATCTACCAGTTAGAAGGTCTGAATCCAGTGTCATTCTATGGTAAGTATCAGTCCGAGGTATCCAGGGAGCAAGGAGACTTGTGTTACTGAATACACACCTCCTGTGAGGCACATAAACCACACAAATCTGCAGACTATATTAATTCCAAAGATGAAGAAACTGAGGCTCTGAGGAAGGAGGTTCCCCAAAGTTCTCACAAATAGATAAGGGCATGTCAGAGTGATACTTGAATCCATGCTCTCTTCACAATTCCAATAATCATGCTGTTTCATGGGCAGGAGGGAGCTGTGAAAGGGAAGCACTGGATTATCTCTGAACCTGGGTCTCAGCCTGCACCCTAACCATACCACTGGCCTGGTGTTGGCTCTGCCCTGCCAAGAATACAAAGTTGTCAAGGTGTCAAGCCCAATGAGAAGCTTTAGACTTCAGGTGGGAAGACTTCCCTGCCTGGGGCCTCTCCCTGAGATGCTCTGTAGATCTAGTAATTCCCTAGATCCACTAGTTCCACTTTAGGAAGATCTTATTCTTTCCAGTCTTGAAGCAATTCGATGAAAGCATCCCACCTGCTAGCAGCTGCAGCATTAGGGCAGTGGTTCTCAAACATGTGTGCAGCAGAATCTTCTGGAGGGCTTCTGGAAAAATAGATTGACAGGCCCTATCCAGAGTTTCTGAATAGTGGGTTGGAGTAAGGCCTAAGAATTTACATTTCTAACATTTCCCAGATGAACCTTATACTGATATCCAAGGACAATGCTTTATAAATCACCCCTTTGAACTAGATGATAAGCTTTGATTTATCCTTATAAACTCTTCCTGTGCAGTAAAGATTCATGATTTTGATCTTCTTTTCTCTTTATCAGAAACAAAATTTCTAATAACGTAACCTAACAGCTAAACAACACTTGGGGGTGGGGAAAGGTCTAGATATCGCCATCATTTATTCAAAGTTTGTACTAATGGCCTGAATAACACTCACCATGCAATCATCTAGCCCTCTGACCTTAATGTACTTTCCTAATGGGTCACAGCCCCACTCTATCCCCATTGTAACAAAAGAATAGATCCAGCTTGAAAGAAGTTCCAGAAGGGGCCTTAATACCTTAATGATGGAATGAACCTCCACCAAATAGTTCACCCATGCCCCTCCTCAGTCCCCTCTATATCTTAATTCAAAGAAAAAACTCAGAGATAAAAGAACCACTTACCCAAAGTCAGGAAGTCAGTCAATGGCAACTATATTGATTATTAAATTCAGGAGATTTTTTAAAAATATTTATTTATTTTTAGTTTTAGGTGGACACAATATCTTTATTTTTATTATTTTTTTTTATGTTGTGCTGAGGATTGAACCCAGTGCCTCGTGCATTCCAGGCAAGTGCGCCACCATTTGAGCCACATCCCCAGCCCCAGGAGATTTTTTTTTAATCTAAGATTTTTTTCCTCAGTTTTGAAGAATAAAAGTTAATGATGTTAGAAATGGATATTGAAAAATTTCTAGGATCAAAATGAGATGTTTCAAAATAAAATAGCCAATGTAAAGGGATTAAATTGTAATATGGATCTTCCCATTGCTAACAGAACCTTTTCTAGGAATAGCGTTAGTACTCTTATATCACCAATCAACTAATTGTCCCCATCTGTGAATCCTGACCAGCTGACCTTTTTGCTAACCCAAGAGTATTAATCATCCTATGCAGTGTTTTCCCCAGGGTCCTTCTAATTGAGGTCCTGATCCTCAAGGTGGCCCTCAACCATATCATTTCCCCAATCACTGGATAATAACTTCGCCTCTGAATAATACTCTTTTTCAATCTTTCTCTTCATTCTTCTATCACAAAGAACTGGATCATTATAATGAAGCTCAGGTCTGAAGAGTGGATTTCTCTCTGCGCTAACAACTTTAGTAACTGAGAATTTCCTAATCATAAGTCTGAAAAGGTGAATGCAGATATCTTGCCTCTCTCTTAAGGTATATTTAATCATATTTTACACTCATATTTTACAGATATATGACTGATGCATTATTATTATTATTACTATTACTATTATTATTATTAGGTACAGGGGACTGAAACAAGGGATGCTCTATCACTGAGCTATACCCCATAACCTTTTTATTTTTTGCATTTTTGAGATATATACATGCATGCCACACACATACATATTTTTGGCACTGGGGATTGAACCCAGAGGTGTTTTACTAAGAGCCACATCCCATCCCATTTTTAATTTATTTTATTCTGAGGTAGGATCTCACTAAGTTGCCCAGGCTGGTCTTGAACTTGTGATCCTCCTGTTTCAATCTCCTGAGTTGCTGGGATTATAGGCATTCACCACTACACTGGACATGAAATATTATTAAGTGAACACAAAAATAAATAATTTCTTGAGCCTAAAGTAAAAAGATCTAGTCAAGCCCCATAGTTACCACAACTTTATAATACACACAAATTTCTGGAATACATCAAGGGGAGAACTGTACTATTGCTTAAACCTACTTTTACTTATTTCTTTTATAAGAGATAGGTTCCAATACTCTTTAGAAAATTATAATCCATAATAAATGATATTTGTTTAGATCCCAGAGAAAGAACCAGGAAAGGGAGTCACATGGACAGATATCACTCATTCATTCTACCTGAGATGGGAAGGGAGATGGAGACAGAAAATTAGCCTGACAAATATAAAACCAGCCAAATTTTGAAAACAAACATGAGATTCATGTTAAGTACAGAATCTCTATAAATACTTATCTTCTGTCTTAACAGAGATTCACATTTTGACACTTCTTTAGTAAATGACAACAAAAATAATTAGAATCCCTTAAATATTTTGTAGGAGTAAAGAATATATTAGATTTCCTTTCTTTCCAGTTTTGAAACTAAAACATTTTTAATTTGTATGTAAAATACAATCGGCTTGTAGGAGTATAGATTTTTCTAGAAGAACTTGATGTAGAATGTCCATTAGAGTCTATTTATATGATTCTATTTTAATGTTTGTGGTTATGATGCTAACAGTAGTGACTGACGCATGACCATATAGCTATTCACGTCCAGAATGCTGTCGATAATAGGACCAAACAAACTGGACAGGATCTGGAGGAAACAATGAAATTTCTTCTGGGTAGTGGTGGAACATAATTTCTGCAGGCTTTAAAAATATTTTTATCCTGGAAAAGATAATTCATGCATTCCTTCATTCACTGAACACTGCTCACCTTCTAAAAACCAGACAATTTTAGGTTTTGGAAAAAATGCAATAAGCAAAGCAGAGTCTGGACCATCTTAAAACTTAAATTCTAATACGTTTTCTCTACAAGATGAAAAAAACTGTACAATGATTGGTCCTATGTCTTAATGGAGGGAAGACTAACTTACTAAGCTTTTATTTATATTGCAGCAAGAATATTTGAATTAATCCAAAGAATTTTCTAGTGTAGACCTTCGTAAAGCCTTAACTGAGTCCCTTAAAATTTTAGTTATAGGGGCTGGGGTTGTGGCTCAGCGGTAGAGCACTCACCTAGCATGTGCGACGTGCTGGGTTCGATCCTCAGCACCACATAACAATAAATAAAATAAAGATATTTTAAAAATTAGTTATATAGAAAGAATAAACACCTTTTTTTTCCTTTCCAAAGGGTTTAGATGACACGGCCCTACCCAGGCCACATACCTCCCTGTTTTCTTCAGACAGTATCTATACATAATGTGGAAAGTAAGGTTTCTAAAGAACTGGCAGGTGAAAAATGATTAACTTGGCATTCTTGATGGTGCATATAAACTGCTTTTGAAAAACTGTTTACATTTCACTGACGTATTTCAATGTTAGTGAACATTTATTTAGTGAACATTTATTTAGTCAGTCTTGGTAAGAGCCTAACTGTGTACATTTGAAGTAATGATTTGTCCTGCAGGTGACACATTTGATATTTCATTTCAACAAATTAGAGGTCCATGTTTTCATTTGATTTTTGTTTCTCCACCCACATCATCCATGGACATGCTTTTTTCAGAAAATTGCATTTCCTCCTCTAGGTATAAACAGTTTTAACTAGAAGTATGTGTAAGACCACAATTGCCAGGTTTGTGCAGGCCTCACAGAACTCTCTGTCACTCCGTGCCACATCAACAATTCAGTAGGGAGAGCCTAGTGTTAAAAATATCACACACGGTGAAAAGATAGGCGGGGAACTTTGCAAAGCTTTACATCTGTTGTGCATTTTGTTTTCAAGCCTGTTTCTCTCTAAAGAATGTGATCAAGCCCACAATGGTCTAAGATTTTCCCTAAAGTATTTAAGAAGAACCAAACAGAAAAACCATAAAATTGTAATGCTCAATTCATAGTAAGACTATGAAAAAGGCAATCAAGTAACTATAAAGAAAAGAGTTCAATCACATTTAGAGAAGAAATAATTATCCAAATAGCCCATTGATTGCTCCTAACTATTAGGACTTCTTGAGAAAACAAATTTCTAGGTTCTGTTGATAAATGAACTCATTCTGTTTTTTGTTGTTTTTGTTATTATTGTTTAAGAAATATAATATTCCTTAGGTATTCATACATTTCAAGTTCTCAACCTAAATGCAAACATACTTTTTCTTTCCTAAATATAGAGAAATAAAATTTGTGTTGTTTCAGATCTAGATCTCAAAATATGTAAATCACATAGTTCCACTTGTAAATTATTGAAACTAATATTCCTATTATATTACTAACGTTATTAGATATGATTGCAATAAATTATTAGGAGAAAGTACAGAGAAAACTCATGACTTCCCCTGATCAATACAACATGAGGCCCCCAGGCAGGGAGAGAGAGATATAGAAAGAACAAAGAAAATAAAAGGAGGTGAAGGGTGGGGGGAAGACAGGAATTGGGGATGAACTTTATGCCAATGGGGGAATAAGAATATATTTCCATTCTTTCCTCATGACTAACAACATGGGAGGAGCCTGGGCAGAGGAGCAATTTTTCTGACCTGAGATTTTGAGTGTAGAAAGTTCTCTGGACTTTGCCTTCTCCTTTAGAATGCCAAGACTTCTCAGGTGCCTCATATGTTCATGTCTAGGAGTAGTCCAGCCTGCAGGGGAGGTCCACAGTGGTCCAGCACTCCCCTGCCTACATATTTAATTCTTATTAAGCCTGAGGTCAAAAGCTAGCAAAACCTGTTAGCCATATATCTACAGCCACAGTCTCCAATGAACTTATATTAGTAATGATATCCATCAGTTTGTCTGCTGTGACTTATTTTTCAATTAGTTTCTCATTCAGATTGGTAGATTTGTTTATTGGGTTCTTTCAAGATTTCCCAGGAATCTAATTTTTTTTCCCATTGGCCTCAGGGACCACTGTATGACCCTAGAGTCTAGTTCCTCTATGACACAGATAGTAGTGAGACCTCTGTGCAGGGCCTCTTGCAATTTATCACCAGAAAGGATACAATTCCAAAAGGATAGGTGGATCCTAAAGTACTATTTTTTTCTCTTTCTTTCCTTCTTTCTTTTTCTCCCTCTCTCCCTCCCTGCCTCCCTCCCTCCTTCTCTTTTATTTTTTCCAGAACTGGCATTGAATCCATGAGCACTCTTCCCACTGAGCTACATTCCCAGCCTTTTCCTTTCTTTCTTTATTTTTTCTTTTTTTCTCCCTTTTCTTAAATTAAATGAAATTTAAAAATTTTTTTGACATGTGTCTTGTTAAATTGCCCAAGTTAGCCTAAAATTTGCAATTCTCCTGCCTCAACCCCTGGAGTTACTGGGATTACAGACATGTGCCACTGTGCCTGGCCCAACATGCTGTTCTTAACAATATTATTGATTATTTTTATCAATAGAATCACAAAGAATGAATAAGTCACAGAATGACAGAATATATACATTGTTTATAAGGGCTTCAACTCTCAAAATTTTTATTTTTCTCATATTTGCCATAACCCAATTTCCCCTTCAAATTGCATGTTCTTTGCCTGTCTATAAATAAAAATGCTCTGGAGATTAAACACTACATGAATATAAGATGGAACAGATGATGTGCTGGATAACCCCCTGCCCCCTAGAAAATCCAGGAAGGTGCTTTTGGAATACTGTATGTTTTTCATACAGTATTGTTTTTCATAAGGCCAAAGTTGTGTTACATGCTTTATAATATGAGTATTCTTCAGGAACCTAATCTGTACTGTGGCTAATGCTATAAAATAGTATAATATTCTGCGGCAAGATCCATGGAAACTGCTAAGCTCCTGTGTGAATCTGCTTGTAATTCAATATGTGTCTTACCAGGTTATCATTTGCTGCCACCTAGACCCTCCTGCTTGCTTTATTTGCAACTCCCCACTGATAAAATTAATGAATTTGGATCATGTTCACATGGGCTTGTGAACCAGCATCAAATCAAGGCATAAATATGTTTCTCAATGACATGATACGGTCACAAAATGGTGACACTTTCAAGAGTCAAATTTTTTATACATTTTCATTAATTAGTTTATAAAAGTTCTTTATTATATATATAATAAAGTTATATAGTTATTTGTTATATATAATAAAGTTTATTATATATATATATAATTAATTGTGTATATAATAAAGCTCTTTATTATATATATGATGAATCCTTAATTGATCTCTTGAAATTTCTTTTATTTAAAAACATATGTATTTATTTGACAAAAATAAAATAAAAATAAAAACTCCAAAGAAGGTGGTTGTTGAGAGCCACAGCCGAAGGGGCCCCAGCAAACTTCCAGCTGCCGGCTGATGATTGGCTCACAGCGGCCCCAGCAACATCTAGCTGATTGGCTCCTCTGCGGTGATGCTCATTGGGCTGTTTCCCTGCCCTTTCAGACCACAGAGCTGCTCATTGGGGGACTTTTTTTGGCTCCGCCCACGTGACCCAGCCAATCGGCCTCAAGAGCAGGAGGATTGTGGGAGGTGGGGAGAAGCTTGCGTGGGAGAGAGAGGCTTGTGGAAAGCCGGTGGTGGCAGTTGAGGCTCTGAGGGTTTTTCCTGAGAGGCTGTTTTGTTTGGTGTGTGTGGTTCTAAAAATAAAGTTAGTTTCTTTTGACAAGTGGCTCCTGATTGTGCCCAGCCAGACTGCGGCAGGTGGTCATTAGCATTAATGCATTTTAAAATCCTTTATTATTAGGAGGATTATTTGCTTGTCTAATTATTGACATTAGACTATTAGGTTAAATGTGTCCTTTAAATTTCATCTATTTTATGTTCTGTACTTATTCTTAGGTCAATGCTATATATGCATATTAAATCATTAAAAGACAGAAACAATTTACGCAATTTTATTACTGAATCAATATGCTCATAAAGACATTAGACTAGTTAAGAACAAAAAGCTGAATTTTGTTGCATGGTTGTTTTGCTGGTAATGTTAGGGTTTTCCAAAACTATTTTCAATGATAATAGAAAATATTATGAAATATTTGTAGCTTAAATCACTCTATTTGATCAGAAGTATGTGTTAATTGCATCACTGATAATAATAAGTTAAAGAGGAAGGAGAAAAAAAGCAGGACATGGAGATATGTATAGAAACTACCTAAGGCAGGGAATCAGTTTGCAGTAGTAGCAGGGAGAAGAAAACAGCCTTCCCAGGCCCTTTCATCAGCTAAATATCAACTTGACCTCTATCCTTCCTCCTAGCTCTTGATGAGATGGTCCTGATTTGACAATTACATCACTATAAGATTCCAATTAGATTCCTAGTCTCATTAACATAGACTCTAGGAGAGAGAATAATGCAATCAACTCTAGCTAAGATGTGATGACCATGGCCTTCATCTATGTGGCACAGCTTGCCGAGAAGGAAGAAGACTTTGCAACTTTCGATTAAAACATGAGCAAAAGACCAATTCTTTAGTAAGGCATTCTATTCTAAGTAAAAAGGTCCAGCAACAAATTTCAAATCTAATTGACTGGTATAAAGTAAGCTAAGAAAAACTTTAAAGAATCAGGCTTTTCTTTGCAATTTGATACTTTTCTAATTTAAAATTGAAGACTATATAATAACTGATTCCCATGAAATATTGCCCAGAAACCCCAAAAATATTACATCGACTTTAAAATTCTCCTAGACTACCATTTTGTTTCAACAGGCATATGGAGCCACAAATTTAGTTTGTTTTGTGTATTTGATGATTTTTGATAAAAGTATGCTAGGCAGTGTTGTTTTTTCCCAAATATTAAAAATCAAATGCCTAAACTCAAAACCTAATGACTACCAAAATTAAAGATTTCTTAGTGTAGGGGCTAGGGATATATCTCAGAGGCAGAGCAGTTGCCCAGCACACATAAGGCCCAGGGTTTGATTCTCCAGCACTGGAGGAAAGAGAGAGAGAGAGAGAGAGAGAGAGAGTGAGAGAGATAGATGATTCCTTAGTATGAAGTTTTGAAATGTTCTAGAAATTTCAACTTCTTCCTAAAAAAAGTGAGGGTTTTTTTTAAAACCAAATTTAATGTTGCTGTACTTACCCAACATGAAATGGATAATTTAGGGATTATATCCCTAAACATTAAGAAAACAAACAAATAAAAAATGTAGATAAATTATAGCAATAGTTTTGGAACTCATTCATTTCATTTTGGCTTTGTGGGGCAGCAAAGACATGAAGTAAACGTTGAAATATGTGTAAACAGGGTTTATCTGTTTTATTAGAGCAATTATAACACTTCAGATACATTCTGATGTTCTACTTTTGCAAAGAAAATCTAATGTTTTTAACAGTGGAATAAAAAATGTCTTGACCAGAAAAGTCATAAAACTACCTATCCCAACAAATGCCTTATGCTTCTTTCCTGTCCAGTGCAAACCATCACTTGTTATTAGAATAAAATTATAAAACTAAATCACTTTAGCACTAGTCTTCTCTGTAAGCCACTTACTATCTGTGAGGATGAGCACATGGACAATTTCAGCCCCATGACTGATTGCAACCAGAACAGTTTGACCTTATTTAACAAAGTGTTTGGACATTCCTTTCTGCTCTGAGGCACACCGGTGCAAGGGAACAGCTAAATAAAGTTAAACCCACGCTTTGAGGTTATAAAGAGTGCATGTGATGAGACACACACTTAAATGACATTTTCCTGACAGAAGGTGTTCCAATCATAGCATAACATGATGTAAGCACAAACCAAAGACCTCTGGAGAAGGCAAGAACCAAGTTCCATCCATCCTGTGTCCTCAGTATGGAATCTTTGAGTAACTGCACATATTTATTGGATCCGGTGTGATATTTCTATACATGTATGCAATGTTTAACTAAATCAGAATGAGCAACATTTCCTTCTCTTTCTCATTTCTGTGTGTTTCTAGACTTTGAGGTTTTCTCTTCTAGATCTTCTTAAAATATATATTAGGTTATTGTGAACGATGGTATCCCAACTGTGCCATAGACCAGCAGAACTTGTTCCTTCTATTTAACTGCATTTTGGAATGAGGATTCCAGTTAGAATAGCTATTATCAAAAAAAACATAAAATAACAAATAGTGGGGAAGTTGTGGGGAAAAGGGAACTCTTACACACTGGTGGCAGATGTAAATTAATACACCCATTAATGGAGAACACTATGGAGGTTCCTCAAAAACTTAAAAATAAGCCAGGCAATGTGGTGCACAGCTATAAACCCAGCGATTTGGGAGGCTGAAGCAAGAGGATCACATGTCTGAGAACAGCCTGGGCAATTTAGCAAGACCCTGTCTCGAAATAAAAGGAACTGGGGTTGTAGTTCAGTGGTAGAATGCACCCACGTTCAACCCCCAGAATTGAAGAAAAAAAAAAAAGTTCTACCATATGATCCAGCTACCCCACTTCTGAGTGCACATATTCAAAGGAAATGAAATCAGCATACTGGACTGGAGATCCCTGCACTCCCAGGTTTGTTGCAGTACTATTCACAATAGCCAAGATATAGAATCAATCTAGGTGCTGACAGATGAATGGATAAAGAAAATGCGGTGAATATTCATAATGGGATATTATTCTGTCATTTAAAAATAATAAAATCCTGTCATCTGTGGTAAAGTGGATAGATGTGGAGGATATTATAAGTGAAATAAATCAGACACAGGAAGAGGGAGGCTGAGTAATGGGCAGCATGGGACCATATATACTTGATGTTTGAAAATGTGGATTATGGGAATTAATCAATTAGTGAGTAAATGAAAAATTAAATAGAATATTTATCCTTTTTATTTTAGTGTTACAACTTTTCTTTAAGAATATTTCGAAGACTGGGGTTGTGGCTCAGTGGTAGAGCACTTGCCAAGCACTTATGAGGCACTGGGTTTGATCCTCAGCACCGCATAAGAATAAAGAAGTTATTTTTAAAAAGACTATTTTGATACAAAATTTAAAATTTCACTTTTCTCTAGTGATATTAAATTCAACTCCAGTGGGATGAAAGGAAAAAAGAAGTTAGACCTTGGAAGTAAGCCGCCATGCCCCTCATATCCAAAGCTTCATGGAGGTTCTGGAAGGTCAGGGGGGCTGCTCAATCATTATCTTCAGCATGAGAAGGTTCTCAGAGGTCTGGTGCCCAGCATTCTCCACACACATTTCTTGAAAGATGCACAAGAAGTGGGTTCTACCCTTTGAAGTTTTAGTAACAGCCCTTTGAGTTTAGGTCCCAGGACCACTAGACCCCTGACATTGTCCCACCACTTAGGCCATGCTTCCCTCCCTAACTACCATAGCTTCCCCTGGTCTTGGGCTGACCACTCCCCTCCACTGAGCCCACCATTCTTCTGTCCAAGGCAACAGGAGGTTGTTTCCCAATACATAGCCTCTGCTCCAACCACCTTGACACATAAGAATGAACTTCAGGACTCTTTCCTAGCCTTGGCTTCCTGCAGTGTCTATACCTCTTTAGTACTTTATCATTAATTAGATCAACCTGGGTAGATCTCTGATGCCTCACATCAAAGGAACATGTAATTTTTTTTTTTTTTTTTTTGGTGTTAGAGGTTGAACCCAGGGATGCTTTGCCACTGAGCCACATTCCCAGATCTTCTTATTTTTTTAATTTCGGGACAGGGTCTCCCTAAGTTGCTTAGGACCTAAGTTGCTGAGGTTGGCCTTGAACTGAGATCCTCCTGACTCAGAGGATATTTTGTATGCCCCTCACCATTCTTCTCCCTACTCCTCCTTATTATTATTTTCCCCAGCACTGGGGATTAAACCCAGGGCATTGTACATGCCAGACAAGTGCTCTACCACCAAGCTACATTCCCAGCCTCTTTAAAATTAAAAAAAAAAAACTTCTTCTTTATTTTTTTTTAATTTAGAGACAAGTTCTCACAAAGTTGCTGAAGTCGTCCTCAAATTCACAACCCTCCTGCCTCAGCCCCCTAAGCAGCTGGGATTACAGGCACACACCTCCACATCCACCCAGCTGTCTCATTCTTTACAGTATACTGTTCTCATAGCAAATTATTAGTATTTGTAATCTAAATGAGAATTGATAATTCTCTATTCTGTAAAATCTGCTACAAGCCAGCATGCCGAGGTTGGCAGTGACTGGCATAAAATCTTTTGGGTGATGTGGCAATGCATCAGGAAACCATCCCCTTTTTATGGTAACATAAAAACAGATCTAGAAAACAAAGCTTAAGAAATTCCAAAATCTAAACACCTTCAGAAAAGAATATCCCATAACTTCCGTCAGCAAAGATTTAAGTCAGTTTCCTCAATTTACAATTTACGTATTCTGCCTTTCCTGGAATATTCTGATCATTACTAAGACTTCTGTGCATGCCCAAACCTGTGTCTTCCTTTTTTGCAACAGATCAGTGTTTCCCTGACTTATTTCTTGGTCACAAACTCAATTTCATCCACCATCTTTGAAGATAAGTATCCAAGTGATTTTCATCTAACATGTTATAAGGAGAATTTTTACAGGATAATTAAGAGAAACAACCTGGATAGCCAACATGGAGAGATTACAAAGTTGGAAAACTGCTCAGACTTGTACTCTTGAGATCTGCACCTCTGACTCACCTCTGGAATGGCCTCCTAGGATTTTAGTCTTCCGTTAGTCTGCTGTTGTCCCTCCCCATCATTAGAGAAGGCACCAATTCTCTGTGTAACCTTGAGCAAGGGTCTTACCCTTTGTCAGCCTGGATTTCCTCACCCCCAAATGTCAATAATAACAATACTTGACCTTCACGGATATTGTCAAGAGTAAATAAGTTAATATGTATAAACCCTTAAAACAGTGGCTGGCACATAGTAAAGCATAACAAATGTTAGCTACTATTTTTATTTGTTCTTGAAAGCATTTCTTCCCATGCTAAAGAAAAATCCTACATTCCTTTGTCACATGGGCATGTGGCCTATCTAAGCATCCCAGGTTTCATGGTACCCAATGCACAAGGCCTCTGTTCTACCCAGACACAACCTAGGCATTTCTCCCATATTACTTATATTTTCTCATCAAAGATATAATTGCCATCTTCCTCTGTAGAAGAGCTTCTTACCTCCTTTTGAAATCCAGAGAATCACCTACAGGTTTTCCCCATATAATAATAGTTCTGGTGGCTGTCAGTGAGGCAATTCTGACTTTGAATGAGACAGCTTGCCTGGTGGTACCCTTCTTTCCTGATAAGCCCATCATCATAGTTTCTACCTATGGTGTATAGAAGGATTTTCACATCTACATTAGAAATTTTCACCCCTGATTTTTCATTGTTTACTTCTTCTGAACTAGAAGGTGCAGGCAGATCCATGACCTATGCTCCATCTAAGTGGGGGTCAAGTTGGTTCTGGTTATCCACCTTGGCATGAGATTCTAGAAAAGCCCTGTTAACTCAGCCCTTTCAGTCACATGTTACCATTCTGGATGGAGAGGATTTTGCATCTGGTTTAAAATATGAAAAACACAAATTTATCTGTCTTTATGAAAATGATGAAAAGCAGAAGAGACGTTGAATCCATAGGTTCTAGCAATAGTGAAGATAGATCTTTGAGGGTTAAGAATTCTATAATGCCCTCTTTCATATGAAATGCCCTAAGCTGCAGTATGCTCAAGGATGGACATGTACAAGATTGTTTAGAATCCCCAATGTGCTGGGCATGGTGGTACACGCCTATAATCCCAGGGGCTGGGAAGGCTGAGACAGGACAAATTTAAGGCTAGCCTCAGTAAATTTATGAGACCCTGTCTCAAGATAAAAACTAAAAAGGGCTAGGGATGTAGCATCCCTGAGTTCAATTCCCAGCATTAATCATAATAATAATAAGCCAAATGTACCCAACCTTACAGAAAAATGGCTCAAGTAGACACAAGAAAGACAAAGAGCATGCCACCTCTGCCTCTGTGACACACAAGAACCCCTCCTGCTGTGCAGATGCACATTCCATGCACACACGCACACACACACACTGGCATGCCTTCCAGACCTCATACTCCCACAGTGGTCTCTTTGGCATTTGAATTGCTGCTTGCTGAACCTCAGTGAATCATTCCCAGAATGCCCTCCTTCCAGTGGAATAAATTGGACCAACTGGTGGTCTCCATGTAACTGTTTTCACTTCTTCCAACACACACACACACACACACACACTATATATATATATCTTCCTAGGAACTGAATATACTAATATTGTTCAATCTATTCAATTGTTTTTCTTCCAAACAAGTGATCTAACATAATTATTACTAGAACAACCTATTAGTGAAGAAGAATGAGAACAATTATTTTCCTGATAAAATAGATCAATTGTCCTAATAGCGGCAACTTTTTCAACTTAATAGGATAAAGTCAAGTGACCTTGATACAGCACAAATACATGTGCCATCACATGTACAATTTCTTATAACCCACCCCCCTTCTCCATTGTCTCTTCTTGAGTTGTATCTGATTTTATTACCAGTTTTCATTTGAATCCACCAGAGTGTGGGATGTTTATTGGTCAGAACTCATTTGCTTCTGAGAGTCTCATAAGAAGAGACATGGCAAGTAAAGAACTCGACCACACAAACTACGATGGTGGAGAATGGAAGAGAGTGAATCAGTTATTACTTATTGAATGCATTTACATGCAAGTATCTTTGCCAAAACAAAATGTATTACACACAGCCTTGTCACTAAGGAGTCTATGCTTTTGTAATAAAGATAAGGAGCATACTACTTGGCCAGCAAGCAAACTGGGTAGAAGCAAGCAGGGATAGAATGTCTGGGACACAGGGCTGAAAACTGAGCCCTATTCAGGATATGTATATGCAACTTACTTTCTTAAATAAATTTACCAAATGAGCTTGAAATATATAAACAGTGGGACAACAAGATGTTTTTTTCTTAACAGCTGGCACCATAATTCTTGGAAAGGAAACTTTCTGTTTCGGAAATGTTTTCGTAAACGCCTCAGATGGATACCAGAGCTAAAGGTGTGTGGCAGAAGATAAAGAAAAGACAAGCAAGAGAGGAGGGCCAAGCCACCCAGTGACAGGCCAGAGAACAAAAGTAAGTGTGAGGGAGTAAGAGTAATGGCTAGCCGTTTCTTGCTAGGCATTGTTAAATGCTTTTCATGGTTTATCTCATTTAACCCTCACAACAACCCCATGAACTAAGTATTATTATTCAGTATCATTTTATAAAATACTTTCACCATGGCACTTTCAACATTGGAAATACAGGATATTTGATTTTTACACCGACATGTCTATGACATAAATCCTGCCATCTTCCTAAAACTCCTGTCAAATTTCCACATACAAATAAATGTCTTTTTACAAGTAAATTTTTGTATGTATGGAAATTAAACAAAAATTACTGAGTGACATGACAGGGCTGAAGTAGCACACTATCCCTTTTTGCTGATGACATGATTTTATATTTAGAAGACCCCCCCCAAAAAAAAAACTCCACCAGAAAACTTCTAGAACTCAGAAATGAATCAGCAAAGTAGCAAGATATAAAATTAACACCCATAAATTAATTGCATTCCTATACATCAGTGACGAATCAACTGAAAGAGAAATTAAGGAAAAGTATTCCATTCACAATAGCCTCAAAAAATAAAATATTTGGGAATTAATTTAACAAAAGAGGAGGAAGACCTCTACAATAAAAGCTAATGAACACTAAAGAAAGGAATTGAAGAAGACCTTAAAAGATGGAAAGATCTCCCATGTTCTTGGATAGGCAGGATTAATATTGTCAAAATGGCCATACTACCAAAAGTGATACACAGATTTAATGCAATTCCTATTAAGTTTCTGATGATGATCTTCATAGAAATAGAACAGCAGTCATGAAATTCATTTGGAAAAATAAGAGACTCAGAATAGCCAAAACAATCTTCAGCAAGAAAAGTGAAGCAGAAGGCATCACAATACCAGACCTTAAATTAGCTATAGTAACAAAACAGCATGATATTGGCACCAAAACAGACATGAAGATCAAAGGTACAGAATAGAAAACACAGAGACAAATCCACATACATACAGTTATCTCATACTAGACAAAAGTACTATAAACATACATTGGAGAAAAGATAGCCTCTTCAACAAATGGTACTGAGAAAACTAGAAGAAATACACGTGCAATAAAATGAAATTAGACCCCTATCTTTCACTCTGCACAAAACTCAACTTTAAGTGGATCAAAGAACTAGGCATTAGACCAGAGATCCTGCACCTGCTAGAAAGAAAAACAGGCCCAAATCTCCATCATGTTGGCTTAGGAACTGACTTCCTCAACAAGAAGTAAAATCAAGAATCAATAAATGGGATGGAACCAAACTAAAAAGCTTCTTCACAGCAAAGGAAACAATCAAGAACATAAAGAGAGAACCTGCATAATAGGATAAAATCTTTGTCACTTGTGCTTCAGATACAGCGCTAATCTCCAGGATATATAAAGAATTCAAAAAATGGGCTGGGGCTGGGACTCAGCAGTAGTGCACTTGCCTGGCATGTGTGAGGCACTGGGTTCGTTCCTCAGCACCACATATAAATAAATAAATAAATAAAATAAAGGTCTATCAACAACTAAAAAAAATAAAAATAAAAAAATAACTCAAAAAACTAACACAAAATAAAACAAATCAACAAATGGTAAAGGCATTGAATAGACACTTCAGAAGTAATAAAAATGGTGAACAAATATATGAAAAACTGTTCAACATCTCTAGCAATCAGAGAAATGCAAATTAAAACTACACTGAGATTTCTTCTCACTACAGTCAGATTGGAAATGATCAAGAATACAAATAACAGTAAACGTTGGCACGGATGATTCACTCCTAGTAAGACTGCAAATTGGTACAACTACTCTGGAAAGTAGTATTGAGATTCCTCCAAAAACTTGGAATTGTATATACAGTTGTCCCACTCCACCGTATATACCCAAAGAACTTAAAAACAGTATACTAAAGTGATGCAGCCACATTAATGTTTAAGGCAGCTCAATTCATAATAGCTAAGCTATGGAACCAGCCCAGGTGCCCTTCAATGATGAATGCATAAAGAAAAAGTGGCATATATACACAATGGAATATTACTCAGTCATAAAGAAGAATGAAATTATGGTATTTGCCAGTAAATGGATGAAACTGGAGGCTATCATGCTAAGTGAAAAAAGCCAATCCCCAAAATCCAAAGGCCAAATGTTCTCTCTGATATATGGATTCTGATTCACAATAGGCAGGGGCAAGGAAGGAGTGGAGTTCACTAGATTGGACAGGGGAGAATGGGGGGAAGGCAGAGAGGATGGGAATGGGAAAAACAGTAGAATGAATAGGACATAACTTTCCTATATATGAATACATGACCAATGTAACTCCACATCATGTACAACCACAAGAATGGGATGTATGTATGATATGTCAAAATACATTCTACTGTTATGTATAACTAAAAAAAAATTTTTTAAATCTCTTAACAAATATAATTTGGCAGATGTGAGAGACTGGAGCCATAGGTGATCCCAATCTTAAGCTCCTCAGGAATCCATAACATTGATTGGAAAGGCATTGAATTAGCACAGTTGGTAGAATGGTGTTTGACTTTTTTTCTTTTTTTTTCTTTTCAGTATTAGGGATTGAACTGAAGGCCACATGCACACTATGCAAGCACTCCACCACTGAGCTATATCCCAGCCATTTTCATTTTTTATTATGAGACAGAGTCTCACTACATTGCCAGGCTGGACTTAAACTTGCAATCTTCCTGCTTCAGCCTCCTTTGTCAGTAGCTAGGATCACAGCCTGTGCCGATGTGCCCCACCTGATACTTGACTCTTAAGGGTGAAAAGTAACCTCCAGTAACTCCTAGCAGAATCAACATACTTAATGGACTCCCAAATAATCTCCTATTACAGCATTATACTAAAAACAGCCTTTTTTCAGTATCATAAACTGTGTCAAGTGCTTAAGATATATTGTGTTATTTAATAATCACGAAAACAGTTGTAAGTCAGTAATAACAAAAAGCTGGTAAACAGTGGAGCTGCATATGAGTTCAGGGCTCTCAGACCCCTGACCCAGTTCATTCAATAGCACCCACTCTAGGGGCAGCATTCCCTTTCACCACCTAAAGCTGAAGGCCAACCTGAACTAAGGTTCCCCTCCATTATATATTTACCTGTTCATAGCAACATTTCACTGGAGATCAAGTGAGTCAATATAAGAAATCATAATTAGAAGTAGGTTCTTTCTCCCCCATTGGACCAGGATATGGAAATTTCCATGGGCCCAAACCAAAAGGAGAAGAGAAAAAAGAGCAAGTAAGTATTAAAATTTATATAAGAGAGAACATAAAAGAACATTTCACAGAGGAGAATGTTAAAGAAGACAGTGAACAGAGAAAGTGCATATGGCAACAGGGGCAGACATCGCTTTGGGGTGAGGAGACCCTGGGAAGCTAACCACTACCCAGACCAAACCTATCCTATCATAAATGCTCTCTTTACATACTGCATTTCCATATACCCTTGATATTCTACATCAGTCCAATGCATATTATTCCATTTCACAGTAATTCCTGGAGCAAATCTATCTTTAAACTTGTAGCATTGGTATCACATAGTTTATATAGCAACCCCTTTTATGCTAGTGCCTCTTAGATGCAGACAGTTTGTTTTAAGAGGCTATTAAATACCACAGGTTAAGGGCTGGAAAAGTGCTTGCCTAGCATGCATGAGGCACTGAGTTCAATTCCCAGCACCACATAAAAACTAAATAAAGGTGTTGTGTCCACAAATTAAAGCTATTTTTTTCCAGTATTTTGTGTTTAGAAGAATCCATTTTGTAACTATTCTCAGAAATTTTAATCTACATTTTGATTAGTTAATTCTATTTTAAAGGATAGTTTGATGTTGAAGAATTTATTTTAGTTTCTTTGGGGGGGGCGGGGACTACCGGGGAATGAATTCAGGGGCACTCGACGACTGAGCCGCATCCCCAGCCCTATTTTGAATTTTATTTAGAGACAGGGTCTCACTGAGTTGCTTAGTGCCTCCCTTTTGAGGAGGCTGGCTTTGAACTTGCCATCCTCCTGCCTCAGCCTCCCGAGCCCCTGGGATTATAAACGTATACCACCGCACCCGGCCTTATTTCAGTTTCTTTTTACAAGTTTCTTCTAAAACCCATTTTCTCCTGGTAACAAGAAGTTGTCCTACACTAAACTCTCACATATTAGAATTTGTTTTGAAACCCTGAACTGATGAAATTCCTAAACAATGGGATAAAATTAACCATACCACCCTTAACTAAAATAACAGCTTTTTCTGATTATATAGTTAAGTGAAATGTTGGCGATATAGCTAAAGGAAAGAAACCTAATTGGGTAGTCTTCTGACCAAAGAGTCTATTCTTGTTCTTCACTCAACTAATCTTCGTTTCCTATTTCAGCCAAATATTGAGGATCCTACAATAAATCAAGCATAAACAACCCTTTTCACTCCCCTTCCTAATATAGAAGACATGGTTAAGTGCCTGTCTGTGGAGCACTTTGAACTCTTCAGATAAAAAACAGTCCATAAAAACTAAAAGCAACGTTTGGCTGAGGCGGGGAAGCAGGCCCGGTGACACCCTGCTGGAGGAGGTGGAAACAGGAACAGATTGTCTGGAGAACAAAGTGTCACTGACTGAGAAAAGCTTGCAGTCTTAACTCATGACTCCACTTCTGAGAAATTATCCTGATAAACAGCAGGGGTTTGGGATACAGTATATGGGCTACTATGCATTAAAGCATTAAAAATGACTAAACAGAGCACACAGTAGGAAAAGGAATGACATGAGAAAATGTTTGTAATTTGTTAAATTTTTTTAAAATCCATCAAGCCGTGGGTACTATATGATCTCATGTAAATACATATGGATATAGCTACTGAGACAGATGAGAAAGGATATAGGTGTAGGAGTAGATGCAGATATAATTGTAGATATAAATGTAGATACAGACCTACATAGAACTCTATAGTATATGTATTAATACAATCACACACACATATGTATATGGTTAAATGTATAACATCCCATATAGCATGCTATCACATACAGATGTGGAAAGTAAACTTTAAAAAGACTGAATAATAAGATTTGGGATGATTTTAACATTTTTATTGTTTTGTTTTTCTGTATTTTTCCTGAATAAACATGGATTTTCCTCAATAAGATAAAATATAAAAACAAGTAATGCTTGTTTTTTTCCAATATGCAAGTATTACTTTATTAGATGAAAAAAATCATTTAAGTGACTATCTCTAGGGGAGAAAAAATAACATATACAAACCAATTAGTAGACTATAGAAAAAAAGGAAATTATTATGGATATTTTTATGTGCTTATGCTTTTCAGTCCCCAATTTTACAAATGTGCCCTTTGGGTTTGTTGCAGGCAGAGCTGAATCTCCAGTGCCACAAGAGCTGATGATTACAGTCTTGGCCTGAAAATTACTTGGGGACAACTGCACTAGCCGCTTTGCTCTCCTAGGACTTCTTGAGGTGTATCTGACTTTTCACACCAATTCTAGGGCATGAAACCCCCATCATCAGAAACATGATTGAAAAGTCACTTAAGAATGGTCACTTTAATGTATTCTTTTGGGAAACATCCTCAATTTTTCCAATTTTCAATGTAAACAGGAATCTAATTTTAGACAGTACCTTTATATGGCAAGCAAAATGGGATCCAGTGTATCAGGCCAAGGACTGGGTAGCACAGGGAACAGGAAAATTTGTTTTGGCATCCAATTGCTTCTTGCTTTATCCATCTGAGACTGTCTTCTCCGTTTAATAACAAAGAAGGAAATACGGTTGCCTCCTCTAGGGAATATCACCTTAGAGCTGAATGTTTCTGGTAAAATTGTCTCTGTAGAAAGTCAGCACTTATGTAAAATGTTTTAAAGAAATAAATATGGAAACTTTCTTTTTCAGCTCTTATGTAAAATGTTTTAAAGAAATAAATACGGAAACTTTCTTTTTCAGCTCTAGAAAAGTGGGATTCAACCAGATACATGATACAAGACATAGATGCTGTA
Source organism: Marmota marmota marmota (assembly GCF_001458135.2). NCBI lineage: Eukaryota > Metazoa > Chordata > Mammalia > Rodentia > Sciuridae > Marmota > Marmota marmota. The sequence goes on from NW_026000005.1 coordinate 4,807,761, forward strand.
CCTGAAACATACAGACAGAAGCGATTACTGAGTCCTTGTTTTCCATTCTCACTCAAACCACATGAGTCTTTAGAAAACAGCACGTGGATTAGAAATGCATATAGCTGAGAATTTCAACATGAGGTCTCACTGGAGGAAATCCTTCTTTGTTCTTTAATTTTCTTGAATTTGGCTTATGGCCCAGAAAATAAGACTGTTTCTTCTTTCTGTTCTTTTTTAAAAGTTAGCTTTCTGGTGACTGTATTTAAAAGATAACTCTGATGACATTCTCTTGCATGGATTACAAAAGACAGAAGAGGGCATTATTTAGGGCAGTTGATGTCCCTCTCCTCTCCCTAATGTCCAACTCCATGGATTAGAGACTTCTTGAAAGACTGCTAAACTAATAAACCATATTTCTGGAAGACTTTCTAGTTTTTAGGTCACCAAACTTTTTTCTTTCCAAACTAATAAAATATAAAATGTCCTTGTTGTCTAATCTGCTCACTAGGACACCCTATTGCATATAACCTTTCACATACTCAGGGTCAGATGCCTCCTTTCTCTTCATTTCAATATCACAGTGATTAACTGCTACCTACAGTGCAGACACAAGCTACTATTACAAAGGGGGGTTAAATGCAAAAAAACAGGTTATTATTCAGCAGAGGCTATTTAGTAATACATAATTTACAATTTAATTTACTTGTTTTCTCCCCAAAATTATGTGACTATTGCAAACACCATAAAACATATCCACTTACAGTAATAAAAGTGGGATTTATTGTACATTTCCTGTTTCCGCTGAATTCTTGTTATAGTTCCCACAGGTAGACAAAACACAAGAGAATTTTGATGTCCTTTAATAATTGCTTGAACTGAATTTAGACAGTAGAAAGGAAAGGGGAATAGTATTTTTCAGCTTGGGATATTTTATTGTTGCTTTACTTGTTTTTGCTCATTATTATTGTTACCCTCTGTATGTTGTGGAATCTCTGGTTTGTATTTCTGAGTTGACATTTAATTGTTTTGTCTTAAAAAAAATGACTGTGAGCTTTCTCAAGGAAAAAAATACCCAGCTCACTTGTTAAATTTTACATTATCTAAAACTATAACTTCAAAGCTAGATCTCCCCCGTTAGGTTTTAGGCCATTTCCTTAGCAATGTACACTTGCTTCTTAAAAAATAACAAATAATAATAATAAAATCATTTTCCCAAGCACCTCGGCCTAAAGTTACAGCTGTATTTGGTTACACTTTGGATGGGAAATAGGCCGGTTGCTTTTCTTCTTGGCCTTCAAGCTTTGCTCCTGAATCCTTTCCACACACACAACTCTTATTTCAAAGCAAAGCCCCACCAGGAGACTGGAAGACAAGACTGTGAGAGAAGGAAGTTATGTTAATTTCCCACCGCAAAGACATCAGTGAGTATTTCAAATACTTGGGGGGGGGGGGTCAAAATAGAGGCTACAGCTAGATGGATTTCAAGTTTTGTTATTTTGAACAATTCTGCAGGCTCTCCCTCTTCCCCGATCACCAGTAACTTACTTAGTCAAAGAAACAGTAGAGCTGCTTAAGGAGCACATCCAGGCTCCATGTGGCAGCCTGGGCCATGCTAACTAATGACATTATCGGCTGCTGTTTCTGGCTGCAGTGCAGCTAGGATTTTATGTTTGGGGGGATCTGTGTCCCCGCAATTCACCCATGTATTTTCTCAAACTCTGGAAGAACATTGCCTCTTAAACATGAATGATTGCAGAAAAAGGAAACAGGGAACTCTAGAAAAAGAAGCAATCTTTTAAAATGTCTACACATTTGCAGATGATAAAATACAGACTCTGGCCTTTCTTAATTGGGAGTTATTAATGGAGAAAACTTTGAAGAAGAAAGGGTACACATTGAATGAAATCCAGTCCACGGCAAACATTTTTATTAAACAAACATTTTACACAGATCCTACAATTCAACAATTCTTAAGCTTTTCCACATCCCTGTTTCAAATATAATGAGCAACATGAATTTTTAAAATCTAATGAACAATATGGACTATTTCCCCCAGGAAAAATCACATGTATATAAATATAAAACCTTAATCTCAAACTTGCTTAAAAGGAGATCTGACCCCTCATCCATGCCAGGTTAGCAGTCCTGGTTTCAATCCCAGGTTGAATATCAGTGGTCTGGGCTCCTTGCCACCCTGCCTCCAGCCTGTGTGTGTGAAAGGAGCACAGTCCTAAGTCACCCAGTAAGGGACATAGGTCCTGACAGTGCAATTACCAAGCAGCACTGTCAGAAATGTCTTGCACATCCCTTTGTGTTGACTCAAGAAAGTGTGAGAATGAAATTTTTGGAAGAAAAGAAGAAAAAAAAAAAACATATGCTGGCTGGGAACCAAGAGTTCAGACAGATTTTAAAATTTGCTTCTCCTGTTTGTGTAACCTCTCCAGAGCCAGTTCTTGTGTAAAATGAAGGAATTGACAGACTATGAAGGCTAAGGTTCCCTCTGGTCATAAATTCTGTGAACAGATTAGCTATTCAGACCTTTGCCACATTTCTCCAGCCTGGACCCAGTCTTTACCAATTGCCAGTTGTATTACAGGGCAAATGACTGGAACTTTCTGAACTCACTTTTTCACCTGTTTTCAGGTGGATCTAATTATAATGGATACAATTATATATAAATATATATGGATATAATTATAATGAATGGAAGGCAATTAGCAGAGTACTTGACAAAGTGTTTGAGGAATAACTATAATTTTTGTAAAAAGCCAAGTGTCTTCCCCTCCATTCTTATACCCCAAATAATAAGCAATGATTTAAAAGCAAAGAATAAAGTATCAAAGTTCTTGAAATGACATGAAAAGCTTATTAATCTTAGAAAACTGAGTACAGTTTGTCTACATAAATATTTAAAAGTTCTGTATGGCTACAACAATGTATAAAACCAGCCATGGCCAGGCGTGGTGGGGAACACCTATAATCCCAGCGACTCAGAAGGCTGAGACAGAAGGATCACAAGTTCAAAGCCAGCCTCAGCAAGTGAGGCGCTAAGCAACTCAGCAAGACCCTGTCTCTAAATAAAATATAAAATAGAGCTGGGGATGTGGCTCAGTAGTCAAGTGCTCCTGAGTTCAATACCTGGTCCCCCCCCAAAAAAACAAAAAAACAGGCGTGGTGGTAAAATCCCCGTTACTCAGGTGGTTGAGGTAGAAGGAATGCAAGTTCAAGTCTGGCCTCAGCAACTTAACAAGACACTATCTCAAAAAAAAAAAAAAAAAAAAAATGAAAAGGCAGGGGATATAGTTCAGAGGTAGAGTACCACTAGGTTCAAACCCCAGTGCCACAAAAGTTTTAATTAAATTTTAAAAAATTAACATAAAAGTACAAAGACAAATGATAAATTAAGAAATTCCCAAATGTTTGATAGACAAAACTAATTTTGATGTAGACCTAAAATTCTTACAAATCAAATATAAAGGCGATGCTCAACCTCATTCAGTTCATCCATCAAACTGAAAGAGGTTAAAAAATTTGATAATATCCATTGCTGAGAAGTGGGGAAATAGTTTTCATACACTATAGGTGGAGTATCAGTTGGTATATAGTATTAAATTAAAAATAATGAGTCCAAGACAGAATAAGAAAGAAAGCTGCCTACAGAACTTTGTTAACACACATATACAGACACATTTTTAATGTTCACATACATGCATATATGCACAGGGAAATGCCTGGCGAAACACACAAGAAAAATGATGGTGCTCACTTCTAGAGAGAATTTTTTATTCTGGTAAAATACATATGATATAAATTTGCCATTTAACTGTTTTTAAGTGTGCAGTTCTGTGATATTAAGTACATTTAGACTGCTAAGCAAACATTTCCACCCTCCATTTTTAGAACTTTTTCATGTTCTCCGACTGAAACTCTGTCCTCATTACTACTTCCCATTCCCTTTACAGACTCTCATGCCCCAGGTAACCACTATGAATTTGATTGCTCTAAAGACCTCATTTAAGAGAAATCATAAATATCTATCCTTTTGTGAATAGCTTATTTCATTTAGCATAATATCTTCCAGATTCATTTATGTTATCACATATATCAAAATTTCTTTCTTTTTTAAGATAAGTAATCATCCACTGTATGTGTATACATTTTGTTATCCATTCATCTGTTAATGGACACTTGGGTTTACTGTTTTGTTTTATTTAAGTGAACAATCACTTTTAAAGCCAAATTTTTCCTGGACACAGAGATCAGAGTGCAGAGCACCAAAATACAAATAATTTAATAGAAATAGAGAGTTTTCTGTGCTCCATTTTGAGTTTGATTTGCGGTGCTCAGAATGGAGCAAGGTATCTAACATGGGCTGAAGGTCAAAATAAGCATTGTGGGTAGTGCTAAGAAAACCTTTTCTGGAGTCCATTTCTAACAATTGATTTAACAAGCGTCAAACAGTTTTCTGGTGAAAAACCACAAATTCTGATGAATTTGGTGTTCAGACACGTGTAACCATGTCCACTCAATCAAATGGAGTGGGGGATTCAGAGAAAACCAAAACACAAAAGGAAATGACAGGATCCTATATTTGTCTACTTTGTATTAACTGTAACAAAACAGAGGTCCGAGAGCTTGGCACAAGCATCTGCTTGGCTTCTAGTGAGGGTCTCAAGGTAGATGACATTACATGGTAGCAGTATATATGAGAGTAGTAAGTGGGCTCATATGGAAGACCATGTGTGCAAGAGAGACCAAGGGGAGGTGCCAGGCTCACTTGGCAATAATCCACTCTCACAATAACCAGTCACATTCCAGAGCAAGAATTCACTCCCTCAGGAAAACATTAACATTAACATTAAAGGCTTCAATACTATACATTGGAGACCAATCCTCAACCTGAGCTTTGGAAGAGATAAACCATACTCAAACCAGAGTATGAACAAAAGAAAAAAATGTATTCCAAGGAGTTCAACAGCTGGACCCTAGAGTTGAAGAGAATTAGTGGTTTCTGCAAAGGTGTAGTAGCTGGTTCTTTAACCTGTCTACATTCAACTACCCCAGTGACCTGTAGGTGCTCTGAGTACAAACTCAAAGAGCTGCTTTACTAAACCATTCATTATTTGGGGACACAAATAAATCTGCTCATGAACAACCCTTTCCATTCCACCACCATCAGCTGAGTACCACCTATAGGAAGGGTGAAGTGTCCCTACCTCCCCATTACACAGGAGCCTGAGCAGCTGTCTCAGCATGGTGGTACAGGTCTGCAGCTCTGGAGGAGGGGCAAAGAGCTCAGAGCAGCCCACAGAAGATAGTTTTTAAGTAGGAAATCCAGAATGATTTGTAAGTTTGTGTTTCCAGGTCAATTCCAATTCTTTGGGAGGTAGAAGGAATATTTTTCAGAGGCTTGGAGGTCTGAGTGAGCATGGGGGAAATTCATGATTGTAACTCAGGTTTTTGGAGATCCAGTGATTCCCTTTCCACTTAAGGCAGCTTCCTCTCACTGATCCCACCATACCAAGTACACAACTTTGATACAACACTATGATGGCATAACTTGTAAAAATGGGTCCAGTGGAGTGAACAGACTCTCATGCATTAAAAATGTGCAAGGACAGCCTATTTTACCAATATATATGTTTATCTGTCACAATCCTCAAGGATGCAAAAACCAAAAACGGACAATTTAAGAAAAGGGAAATTTTCATGAAATAGTAACAATCATGTCACTGAATAGTCAAGAAAGTTAGCATCCCAGACTTGGACACTGGGCCACCAGAAGTAGTCAAATTAAGCCATAGAAATTGTCCAGAGAGGACTTCACTGTCACTCCCGAGAACATTATACAACACAGCTTGCCAGAGCTGGACAAGGGACCTCTGCTGCTCTTCGGAATAGGATGAGGCTACAACCTCCTCTGCCACAAACAAGGACTAGTTGTATCATTAGTCTCCAATTCACATCTCAAGTAGTGATGTGTGACTGAATTGGCCTGAGACACATGTCCTACAAAAGTGCAGGGGCAGCTTGGGAAGTGGATCCCTAGAGTAGCAGACTCTATACCTCACCAAGCTCGATGCAATGGAGAATTAAGTACATGGAGAGGGATAATTCATAGCCCAGCCTAAAATGTGTGAATAAAACAAAAATGGCAATAAACTATGGTTTTATTAACTTACATAGTTAATATCTTTTATACACTGTTTTAGATAGACTACATGAAAAAATTGAAATATAAAATCTCAAGCCATGAAAATATGTTGATATTGTCATGTCAAACTTTAAGTATTTAGTCACTGAAGTTAGCAAATTCATCAGTTAGTTTTGCAATATCTTTTATGTTGCCCTAAGCTATTTGAACCTTTACACTGAACAGCACCTGCTTTTTTACTTTGTGAAAAAATTCTGCAGTTGATATAACTTAAAAACAAAAAATAAAACAACAACAACAAAAAAAAAACAGTGTGGTGGCACACGCCTAATCCCAGCTACCTGGGAACTTGGGAGGCAGGAGGATCATACATTCAAGACTAGCCTGAGCAATTTAGAGAGACCCTGACTTGTAATAACAATTTAAAAGGAGATGGGGATATAGCTAAGAGGTAAAGTGCCTGAGTTCAATCTCCAGCATCTCAAAAACAACAACAAAAATCAATCAACCAAACAATTTTTTTAAAAAATCTACCATATTTTAGGAGAAACTGTCCTTATATTCTCTTACAACTATCTCAACAAATTTGAGATGGGTACAGTTTTTTCAGTTTTTTTCCCCAAATTCATTAGAAAGCGGTACCTGCATTGGTACCTTTTCTGATAGAACACTTGAGAATAATTTTTGCATTACTCATCCATTTTTCACAATGGACACTTCTTGTCTTTGAATAGAAACAATTCAGCAAATGGATTTAGGCTTTGAAAGTGTGTGTCCAACTAACTAGATGTGGTATTAATTACATCATTAAAAAATTCCTTTTACCTAAAAATGTTCAGAAGGTTCCTATTTCTCAGCCTATGAAAGGCTGAATAAGAAAATGCAGACCTTTTATATAACTTTGAATGTTAGCAAAAATTTGGGGAATTTTTGATAAAAGAAAAATTTGCTTTTTGCCTTTAAGGCAACATTGCCAATTATGTACTAATAAATTGGCTTCAGCAAAGACATTCTTATCCATTGCTAAAAATTGACCGAGTATAAACAGCTACTACAGTTCGACAGTTCTGTTTTTACCAGTGCCAAAAGGATTTCCAAAACCTTTCAGTTAAAAAGCCCCCAAAGATCAAAGAGGTTTCACTTGAGCCCTCTACAAGTCAATCAGATACAAGTGCCATCTTTTAGCACATAGTAATAATCCTGTTGTGCAGTTTTCTTTTCCTATAACCTGTAAAATGTAAAAATTACACATTCAGGTAAGACATTTTTCTCAACAGAAAGGAGAAAGTATGAATTAGGAAAAATACATTTATCAAGTTCAATGATCCACTGTGATAAGTTAATGTACTTTTTGTCTCATTTTGTAGAGAATTGAAATGCTTTGCTACTTATTCATAGTAAGGATAGAACTTAAATGTTAGATTGCAACTTGACAATATGATTTATTACTCTTTAGCCATTGGAATAAATATATGCTCCAACATTTATAGCTGTCACTTATTCTGTCAAGCATGCCTTGCACCAAATTAAAATTTGTGAACTAGGACAATATTGCGTGTGGAAGGCAGGGAAGAGAAAGGAAGTCCAACCATTGTTGAATTTTGGCTAAGTATAATTAATTTTGTTTGCTAATGATATCATACTAATTTTCTAATGCATTCACCTTTTAAGTGGCCATGATTACTGACACTGAAACTTTCACAAGCCCCTGTTCAATTTTGACACAAACATGTTGAATAGTTGTTGTTTTACTGTCCATTATCATGCATCAAGTGATGAGTATCAACATCAGTGTCATGGTCATGATCAAATATGTAAAATAAATACTATAATAGAAGAAAGACCAATAGAATAGGGGAGGGAAGAGTGGAGGGAAAGGGGAAGTACTGGGGACTTAAATGAAGCAAATTACATTCCATGCTTGTCTAATCATGTCAAAATGAACCCCAATTCTATGTATAACTATAATGCAATAAAATTTTTTTAAAAAACAATTACACCATAACCATCTTTGAGGATGCTCCACATTTTATAAGTGCCACAATAATATGTTCTCTTCTGACTTCCTTTAGAACTTCAACCACTTAGAATGGCATAAGGGGTTTTATTATTAATTTGAAGATTCAAAAACAAGAAAATAAATCCCTTTCTAATAATCCAACTCTCTACAGAAAATATCCTGAGAGTTGAGAAAGACTAATGGCTAGACAGATGCTGTAGAATTTCATTGATTAGGGTATCTTTTGCATAATGTTGCAAGCAAGTAATGATTTTTTCTTAGTTATTATGGAGAGACACTTCTGGTGCCCAGAAGAAATTTTATGAAGGGTGATAAAATCAAGACCAGAAGTGACCATTTAAGCTGGGAATCCAGCCAAAAGTGTGTCAAAGCACATGGTGAGCACCTCTACCTAGGAGTTCTCCCCAGAGTTAGGTACTCTCAAGGTCCTTCTCTCACATAGGGAGACTCATTTTGAGGACTCACCTTCTGTGCACATTTTTAGAAAGCTCTTCTTCAAAAGGTAAAATAAGTTTGACATGAGGCAAAGCAGAATTTCTATAATAAGTTTTGTATAGGATGGCTTTGAGTTTTCTCAATACATATCAATTTCCCAACTATAGTTAAGATTTGTATGATCTATCCTTCAGACTGGAGGCATATTAGTTCATTTGCCAGTAGCTATTGGATCTGTGCTCTACACGACAGAAATAGCAGAACTCACTGGAGAGGTCATCAGCTGCTTCCTCTAGTCACTTCTGGGTGCTGTGACCTCCAGCAGCAGAGGCATTTGTTCTCCAAGGGTGTTCCGCTGTCTTGAAAGCCTATGAGTTTCTGTGGTCCTCACTGTGTGATCAGCTGCCAAAGGAATTGCCAGTGCAATCTTGAGAAGAGATGAGGAATTATACTGATAGGATAAAATTTCAAGGTTAACTAATCCCATGTGCCTGGCAAGATGAGATCATCAGACGAGCCTGAGTGCTGTCTGATGATTTTGCAAAGGGATTAGATTACTCTTAAGTGTCCAAAGCTCCTGCCTTTTTAAATGAAGACTTTGGTTAGAGGTGAGTCACCTGAACGAAAGGATCATTTCTTTATTTCAGGACAATAATCTAAGTAGTCACTTTGTGATTTCTCTGTTGGTTCCCCATTCACTTATATTTCAGATTAAAAAAAATATTTCTATGCAGTGTAGAAACCTCCTTCCTCTCACTGGGGATTGAACCCAGAGGTTCAATCATTGAGAGCTATACCCCCAGTCCCTTTTATAATTTTTTTTTATACTGAGGATTAAACCCAGGGACATTTTTATCACTGTGTCACTGTGCTACATCCCCATCCATTTTTTAAAAATTTGTTTGTTTGTTTGTTTGTTTGTTTTAGTTGTAGATGGACCCAGTATCTTTGTTTTATTTATTTATTTATTTTACGTGGTGCTGAGGATTGAACCCAGTGCCTCAAGCATGCAAGGCAAGCGCTCAACCACTAAGCTACAACCCCAGCCCCACATATTCATCTCTTTTTAAAAATATTTTGAGGCATGATCTTTTTAAATTGCTAAAGGCTCTATTAAATTGCTGAGGCTGGCCTAGCAAAGCTGCAGAGGCTAGCCTCAGACTTGCCTTCCTCCTGCCTCAGTCCCTCAAGTACCTGGGATTATAGGGAAATGCAACCATGCCTGGCTTGGAACACCTTTCTGGTGTATTGCTGATGCTCGCCATCATTATGCCTATTTATACAAGAGGCTCAGATTCTTCTCTCTTTCTCCCAATTCCCCAGACAATTGAATTATCTCATTGGAAGAAATCTCAGAAACAGCTTATTTGTACCATCATTAAGCTCCCTTTATTCTAGGTGCTGGAAACCTATACCTACCTTTAATTTATGATGCCCTATCCTCCACAAAAACAAAGAAATATAATCACTTGAATACTCATGTTTCCCAATTTACATATTCATTCCGTAACAATAACCCTAATCAACCTAATTTTTAATACTCTCCATGACTTTACCCCTATATCTAAAACTAATTTTACATAAAAGCATATATAAAGATATGAATATTTTTTGTATTTTGACTTATTTGTTCACTTATCAATGGGATACTTGCATACATATTAGTATGTATACATATATATTATTTAACCCATTAATACCCAAATTAAAAAAGTATATTCATATGATGCACATTAAACCATTCCCTTTTTTAAAATATACATATGTAAATGTTTTCATACATATATATTCATGCATACATTTGTATAAATATTCATGTTTCCTGATATACATATTCATTCCCTAATGCTAACCCTAACAACCCAAAGTTAGTACTAACCCTAACTTTACCCTGTACTTAAGTCAGTTTTACATAAAGCATATGTAAAAATATGAATATTTATTTGTATTTTGATTATATATTCAAATGTCAATGAGATATTTATATATATATATTAGTTTATATTTATATATATAATTTATCCATGCATCTCCAAATTTTAAAAAAGTGTATTCATAAAACTCACATTAAATCCTCCCTATTTGAAAACATATATACTCATTTGTTTTCACACTTACTTTCACACATACATTATTTTGAGTATATGTTTACAGATATACATATGCATTCCCTTACCCTAAACTTACCCAAAATTTAATACTAACTCTGACCTTACCCCATACCTAAACCTAATTTTACATAAAAGCATATATACTAATATTAATATTCATATGTATTTGACATATATTCAATTATTGATGATATACTTCTATATATTAGTACATATTCATATATATATAATTTATCCATGCATGTCCAAAATTTTTAAAAAGTATTCATATGAATCACATTAAAACCTTCTATCCAAGGAGAGGAATAGCTGGGTCAATGGTGGTTCCATTCCCAGATTTCCAAGGAATCTCCATAGTGCTTTCCATATTGGCTGCACCAATTTGCAGTCCCACCAGCAATGTATGAGTGTACCTTTTTCCCCACATCTTCGCCTACACTTATTGTTGTTTGTAGCTGCCATTCTGACTGGAGTGAGGAATGATATCTTAGAGTAGTTTTGATTTGCATTTCTATGATTGCTAGAGATGATGAGCATTTTTTCATATATTGTTGATTGATTGTATATCTTCTTCTGAGAAGTGTCTGTTCAGGTCCTTGACCCATTTGTTGATTGGGTTATTTGTTTTCTCAGTGCTTACCTTTTTGAGTTCTTTATATACTCTAGATATTAGTGCTTTATCTGATGTGTGAGGATTAGAGGTTTGCTTCCAGGATGTAGGCTCTTCACATATTGTTTCTTTTGCTGAGAAAAAACTTTTTAGTTTGATTCCATACCATTTATTGATTCTTGGTTTTAATTCTTGCATTATAGGAGTCTTTTTAAGGAAGTTGGGGCCTAATCCCACATGATGAAGATTAGGGCCTACTTTTTCTTCTATTAGATGCAGAGTCTCTGGTTTGATTCCTAGGTCCTTGATCCATTTTGAGTTAAGACTTGTGCATGGGGAGAGATATAGGTTTAATTTCATTTTGTTGCATATGTATTTCCAGTTTTCCCAGCACCATTTATTGAAGATGCCATCTCTTCTCCAGTGCATGTTTTTGGCACCTTTGTCTAATATAAGATAATTGTAATTTTGTGGGTTAGTCTCTGTGTCCTTTATTCTGTACCATTGGTCTACTAGTCTGTTTTGGTGCCAATACCATGCCGTGTTTTTACTATTGCTCTGTAGTATAGTTTAAGGTCTGGTATAGCGATGCCACCTGCTTGGCTCTTCCTGCTAAGGATTTGTTTAGCTATTCTGGGTCTCTTATTTTTTCCAAATGAATTTCATGATTGCTTTCTCTATTTCTGTGAGGAATGCCATTGGGATTTTGATTGGAATTGCATTAAATCTGTATAGTGCTTGTGGTAGTTTGGTCATTTTGATAATATTAATTCTGTCTATCCAAGAGCAAGATATATCTTTCCATCTTCTAAGGTCTTCTTTGATTTCTCTCTTTAGGGTTCTGTAGTTTTCATTATACAGATCTTCACCTCTTTTGTTAAGTTGATTCCTAAGTATCTTTTTTTTTTTTTTGAGGTTATTGTGAATGGGGTAATTTTCCTCATTTCCTTCTCAGAGGATTTGTCACTGATATACAGAAATGCCTTTGATTTATGGGTGTTGATTTTATATCCTGCTACTTTGCTGAATTCATTTACTAGTTCTAGAAGTTTTCTGGTAGAGTTTTTTGAGTCTTCTAGGTATAGAATCACATAGTCAGCAAATAGTGCTAATTTAAGTTCTTCTTTTCCTATACATATCCCTTTGATTTCTTTCATCTAATTGCTCTTGCCAGTGTTTCAAGAACTATGTTGAATAGAAATGGTGAAAGAGGGCATCCCTGTTTTGTTCCAATTTTTAGAGGGAATGCCTTCAATTTTTCTCTGTTTATATTGATGTTGGCCTGAGGCTTAGCGTAGATAGCCTTTACAATGTTGAGATATGTTCCTGTTATCCCTAGTTTTTCTAGTGTTTTGAACATAAAGGAGTGCTGTATTTTGTGAAATGCTTTTTCTGTGTCTATTGAGGTGATCATATGATTCTTATCTTTAAGTCTGTTGATGTGATGAATTACATTTATTGATTTCCGTATGTTGCTTCCCTGGGATGAATTCCACTTGATCATGGTGCACAATCTTTTTGATATGTTTTTATATTCAATTTGCCAGAATTTTATTGAGAATTTTTGTATTTATGTTCATTAGGGATATTGGTCTGAAGTTTTCTTTCTTTGATGTGTCTTTGCATGATTTTGGAATCAGGGTGATATTGGCCTGATAGAATGAGTTTGGAATTACTGCCTCTTTCTCTATTTCCTGAAATAAATTGAAGAGTACTGGTATTAGTTCTTCTTTAAAGGTCTTGTAGAACTTGGCTGTGTATCCATTCAGTCCTGGGCTTTTCTAGGTTGGTAAGCTTTTGATGGCTTCTTCTATTTCCTCACTTGATATTGGTCTGTTTAAATTGTGTATATCTTCCTGACTCAATCTGGGCAAATCATATGACTTAAGAAATTTGTCGATGCCTTCAATGTCTTCTATTTTATTGGAGTATAAGATTTCAAAATAATTTCTAATTATCCTCTGTATTCTGTAGTGTCTGTTGTGATATTACCTTTTTCATCACGTATGCTGGTAATTTGAGTTCTCTCTTTCCTTCTCTTTATTAGCATGGCTAAGGGTCTGTCAATTTTATTTATTTTTCCAAAGAACCAACTTTTTGTTTTCTCAATTTTTTCAATTGTTTCTTTTGTTTCGATTTCATTGATTTCAGCTCTAATTTTAATTATTTCTTGCCTTCTACTGCTTTTGCTGCTGGTTTGTTTTCTTTTTCTAGGGCTTTGAGATGTAGTGTAAGGTCATTTATTTGTTGACTTTTTCTTCTTTTAAGGAATGAACTCCATGCAATGAATTTTCCTCTTAGTATTGCTTTTATAGTGTCCCAGAGATCTCGATATGTTGTGTCTATGTTCTCATTTATCTCTACGAATTTTTAATCTCCTCCTTGATGTCTTCTGTGACCCACTGTTCATTCAGTAGCATATTGTTTAGTCTCCAGGTGATGGAGAAATTTTTTTTATTTTGTCATTGATTTCCAGTTTCATTCCATTATGATCTGATACAATGCATGGTAGAATTTCTACTTTTTTGTATTTGCTAAGAGTTGCTTTGTGGCATAGTATATGGTCTACTTTAGAGAAGGATCCACGTGCTGTTGAGAGGAAAGTGTATCCATTTGATGCAGGTTGAAATATTCTATATATGTCAGTTAAGTCTAAGTTATTGATTATGTTATTGAGTTCTATAGTTTCTTTATTCAACTTTTGTTTGGAAGATCTATCCAGTGGTGAGAGAGGTATGTTAAAGTCACCCAAGATTATTGTGTTGTGATCAGTTTGACTCTGGAACTTCAGAAGAGTTTGTTTGATGAACATAGCTGCACCATTGTTTGGGGAATATATATTTATGATTGTTATGTCTTGTTAGTGTATGGTTCCCTTGAGCAGTATGTAATGTTCATCTTTATCCCTTTTGATTAACCTTGGTTTGAAGTCTACTTTATTTGCTATGAGTATGGAAACCCCTGCTTGCTTCCACAGTCCATGTGAGTGGTGGTATGATTTTTCCCAACCTTTCACCTTCAGTCTGTGTATGTCTTTTCCTATTTGATGAGTCTCCTGAAGGCAGCATATTGTTGGATCTTTTTTTTTTTTTAAAAGCCAATCTGCTAGCTTATGTCTTTTGATTGGTAAGTTTAAGCCATTACCATTTAGGGTTACTATTGAGACATGGTTTGTATTTCCATCCATATTTGTTTATTTTTGTTATTTTACTTGAATTGGTTTTCCTCTTTGATTAGTTTTTCCTTTAGTGTATTAACCCCCTCTGCTAATTTTCATTTCCTCTTCATGAAATATTTTGCCAAGGATGTTTTGTAGTGCCTGTTTTCTAGCTATAAATTCTTTTAACTTTTGTCTATCGTGGAAGATTTTTATTTCATCTTCAAATCTAAAGCTTAATTTTGCTGGATACAAGATTCTTGGTTGTACCCATTATCTTTCAGAGCTTGATATATGTTGTTCCAGGATCTTCTAGCTTTCAGGGTCTGTGTTGAAAAATCTTTCATTATCCTAATTGGTTTTCCCTTATATGTAATCTGATTCCTTTCTCTTGTGGCATTTAAAATTATCTCCTTATTCTGTATGTTGGGCATTTTCATTATAATGTGCCTTGGTGTGGGTCTGTTGTGATTTTGTACATTTGGCATCCTGTAGGCTCCTTGAATTTGGATTTCAATTCATTCTTCATGTTTGGAAAGTTTTCTGATATTATTTCATCAAATAGATTGTTCATTCCTTTGGTTTGGACCTCTATGCCTTCCTCTATCCCAATAACTCTTAAATTTGGTCTTTTTATGCTATTCCATATTTCTTGAATGTTCTGCTTGTGGTTTCTTACCATTTTTGCTGTGTGGTCTATGTTCTTTTCAAGATCACTTATTTGATATTCATTGTCCGATGTCCTATCTTCTAAGTGGTCTACTCTGTTGGTGATGTTTTCATTTGAGTTTTTAATTTTGTTTATTATTTCTTTCATTTCAAGGATTTCTGTTTGGTCTTTTTGTAGAACCTCTATCTCCCTGTTGAGGTGATCTTTTGCTTCTTGGATTAGTTTATGGAGCTCATTGTGGAAGTGATCTTTCACTGCCTGTATTTGTTCACTTATATATTCTTTGAGATCCCAAAGTATTTTAACCATGTATATCCTGAATTCTTTTTCTGTCATTTTTTCTGCTATAGCTGCCAATGCTTCTAATGATGTGTTGTCTTGATTTTTTTGAGGTACTTTCTTCCCTTGTCTTTTCAAATTGCTCATGTGTCTTCCTTTCTAGCTCTGTGGATCTGGTGTGTTATTGTTTTTACCCTATAGATTTTTAGTGCTCTTATAGGGTTCCAAGATCTCTCCTTTGTGGGGAAGAACAGTGTTAACAGATCCCAATATCAACAATACATGACCTATGAACAAATTGTTGTTATTAAGACATTTACAGTATAGTCTCAACGTCCAGAAATGTTGGATTCGATTATTATTTAAAATATAATCAGTAGTTTCATAAAAAGATTCATAGTTTCTTGCGGTGGACAATGAACTGGGGGTCAGGCATAGGATTAAATGTTGAGGGGAGAAGATGTGAGGGTATAGAGTTAATATATCTTAGGAAATGTGAAGGAGAAATCTAGTGAAGACGGTTAGTAGTAGGAAAATAGATAGGAGGTAATTTGGGGTAGATAATTACATGGAAAGACAGTAGAGTACATAAAACAAACAAACACATGTTTTTAGAAAAATACAGGATTTTAAAATAGTACAATTTGGAGGGTGAAGGAAGAAGAGAAGAAAAAGGGAAAGAAAAAAGAAAAAAGAGAAGAAAAAGAAAAAGGGGGGGCTTATGCAATTCCTCTATATTACATTATTCAGGTGACTCAGTCCTCAAAGTCCTATTTCATGCAAAGTTCTTGGTTTTACATATGTTGGGGATGTGAGGGCCTGAGTATAGAAGAGAAAGAGAAAAAAAGTACTCTTAGAGATTAGTTTCTTTCTCTTCTCATCCAGTAGGTGTCTCTGACCTCAGGATGGTGTAGGTAACCAGACTGTGAAGACTGGACCTGATGTGGAGTGTCTGGAAGCAGGGAGTGCCGCCCATCAGTCCCAGCAGGGAAATAGTGCCTCATGGGTCTTTTTTTGCCTGAAGATTTCCCAAATCCTGATCTCTATGTTATGCTCCAGACTTTAGTCCCCTTCCCTCTCTTATTTATCAGGTCCCAAATGCGGGACCTCTCACCCCCAGGCTCACACCAGGTAGGTGGCACCCTGTTCGCACTGCACTCCTGTCCAACTGAGAGTTGATCTTGCGTTGGGTGGTCACTGTGTCAAGTTAATGCCATTGGGGAGGGGAGAGGAATTGGAAATCAGGTACCTGCTCAAATGGTGATCCAATCTGATAGCCATGCCCACCACAAAATGGAGAGGAAGGTTTTCCAAGATGGAGTCGGTCTGCTTCCAGTGCCAGGGTATCTGGTGATGTGGGAGGAGCTGGGCAATGGCCTTGTGCTGTGAATAGGTAGCATCCGAGTGACCTGTGTGGGAGCAGAGTGCAGTTTGGAGTTCTGCAGAGGTGCAGATAGATGTTTCTGCTAAGCTGCGTGTGAGCCGTTCCTGAGCTAGAACTGTGGGCTTTGGGTCGGGAGTCCAGAGACTTACTTGAGCCCAGAGGCTCTGATTTCTGCATGGGTGGTTGAAGTGCTGGTCGCACCAGTCGCAGCACTGGTGATTTCTGAGAAAATCCACTGGCCCCTGTAGATCCGATCTGGGAACTGCCCCCTCCTAATATGGTGAGAATGTTGAGCCAAGATAGCCATGGTCGGCTTTCAGCACCGGGGTGTCTGGTGAGGTTGGGGGAGCCGGGTGATGGCATTGTGCTGTGGGTAGATAACAGCTGAGTGACCTCCATGGGAGCAGAGCGAAGTCTTGATGGTCTGCAGATGTGTTGATAGGTGATTCTGCTAATCACCTATCAACACAGTCCACTACAAGTCTTGTGTGGACTGGAACTTTGGACTTTGGGTGCTGCTCAAACGCCGGCATCCTACTCGAACACTGAGGCCCAGAGCCCTGCGTGGTGTCACAGTGCTGGTAATTTCTGCAGAGAGAAGCTGTATAGGGGTCCTCAAAAACTCTCAGAGATGCAGTATTTCGACAAGGTGAGATCTGGATTGCAGTGCAACACAGAATACTGCTTCCCTCTGGTCTGCCATCTTGAAGTCCTTAATCTTTTCTTATGTAAATATTCATTCCCTATTTCTAACCCTAACCCTACAAACTACTTAATGCTATTCCTAAAATTACTCCTTTATTTAACTAAATATATATTTACATAAAAGTGTATTGAGTATTTATGAGTATTTTGACTTATGTGTACAATTATCAATGTTATATTTATACATATATTATTATACATTTATATACATGATTTATCCATGCATCCCCACATTAAAAAGAAGCATATTCATACAACACACTTTAAACAATTCTGTATTTCAAAACATAAATATTTATAAATGTTTTCATATAGGTTTTCAAGTGTACATTTTTATGAATATTCATGTTTCCCAATATACACATTCATTCCCGAGCACTAACGTCAACCATGCACAAAATTTAATATTAACTCTAAATTTAATAATTTAAATAACTAAATCAAATATAACATAAAAAGGATTATAGCAATATGAATATTTATGTGTATTTGACATATTTAAATATCAGTTGTATATTTTCATATATTTGCATGGAGAATTCATACATGCATCCTCAAATTTAAAAAGTGTGCCTGCACAAGTCACTTCACACTATTCCCTATTTCAAAACATATATGTTTTCATACATACTTTCAGTCATACATTCTTATGAATATTCATGTTTCCCAATATACATATTCATTTCCTAACCATAGCCTCAACTAAAACCAAAATTTGTTACCAACCCTAAATTTAGTTTGATACTTAAAGCTAACATAACATAAAAGCATATACATTAATTTAATATTTATGTATATTTTGATTACATATTTAATTATCAATGGTATATTTGTATATGTCATTATATATTCATATGATTTATCCATACATCCCATGATTAGAAAAAAAATTATATTCATATGACTCACTTTAAACCCTTCCCTATTTCAAAACATATGTACTTATATATGTTTTCATACATATTTACAAATGTACATTCTTATGAATATTCCTGTTTCCCAATATACACATTCATTCCTTAATTCTAACCCTCTTCTAACCCAAAACTTAATATTAACCCTATCTGTACCTCAATAATTAACCTAATTAAACATAAAAGCATATATATTTATATGAATATTTATGTGTATTTTGGCTTATATATTTAATTATTAATGGTATATTTCTATATATATCATTATATATTTATATGTATCATTTATGCATGCATTTCCCCTCAAAAAATTGTGCATTCATATGACTCACTTTAAAACTTTCACTATTTCAAAACAAATATGTTTCATACATATTTGCAGGCATATATTCTTATGAATATTCATATTTGCCACTATACTTCCCAAATCCTAACCCTAACCCTAATCCAACCCAAAATTTAATAATAATCAACTCTAACCTTAATTCTAACCTAATCCTAATTTAACATAAAGCATATATATTAATATGAATATTTTTTAATATTTATTTTTTAGATGTAGTTGGGCACAATATCTTTTATTTTATTTATTTATTTTTATGTGGTGCTGAGGCTCGAACCCAGGGCCTCACATGTGCTAGGTAAGTGCTCTACCGCTGAGCCACAATCCCAGTTCTGATTAGGGAATGACTATGTATGATGGGAAACATGAATGTTCATTAAAATGTACATCTAAATATATTATGAAAGTATGTTTTATTCATGCATTCCCAAATTAGAAGTATTGTATTCATATGTCTCACTTCACTCTTCCAGACTATGTCAAAATATATATACATGATATTTATGATTTCATACATATATTCAGATGTACATTTTTATGAACATTCATGTTTCCCATCATACATAGTCATTCCCTAATCATAACCATAATCCAACAAAAATTGTAATACTAACTCTAATATTACCCCATACCTAAACCTAATTTAACATTAAAGCATATATATTAATATGAATATTTATGTGTATCTGATACACATATTTAAATAACAATGGTATATTTTATATATTATATATTCATATGTATGATTTATCCATGCATCCTCAAATTAGAAAAAAATATATTTATAGGGCTCGCTTTAAATCCTTCCTTATTTCAAAACATATATATTTATATGTTTTTATACATATTTTTGCCTAAACTCTTATGAATATTTGTTTCCTGATGAACATATTATTTCCCTAAAACTATCCCTTAATTCACCTTTAATTTAATATTTAACCCTAACTCTATACCTAAACCTAATTTCACATAAAAGGATATGTCTTTATAAATATTTGTGTATTTTGACTTATGAGTTTAATTATCAATGATATATTTGCATATATAATTATATATTTATATATATGGTTTCTCCATGCATTCCCAAATTTTAAAATGTGTATTCATATTACGTTAAACCCTTCCCAATTCAAACGATATATATGTTTTAGCATACTACAGGACACAGCCACATCAATGTTTACAGCAGCACAATTCACAATATCTAAACTGTGGAGCCAACCTAAATACCCTTCAGTGGATGAATGGATAAAAAAAGTTGTGGCATATATACACAATGGAATTTTACTCAGCATTAAAAGAGAATAAAACCATGGCATTTGCAGGTAAATGGATGGCGTTGGAAAAGATAATGCTAAGTGAAATTAGTCAATCCCCAAAAAACAAATGCCAAATGTTTTCTCTGATATAAGGAGGCTGATTCATAGTGGGGTAGGGAGGGGGAGCATGGGAGGATTAGATGGATTCTAGATAGGGAAGAGAGGTAGGAGGGAAAGGGAGGAGGAAGGGGATTAGCAAGGTGGAATGTGATGGATATGATTATTCAAAATACATGTATGAAGACACGAATTGGGTGTCAATATACTTTATATATAAACAGAGATATGAAAAATTGTGGTATATATGTGTAATAAAAATTGTAATGCAAAAAAAGTACATGTATAAAGGCATGAATTGTTGTGAACATACTCTATATACAAAGATATGAAAAATTGTACTCTATATGTGTAATAAGAATTGTAATGCATTCCGCTGTCATGTATTAAAAAAATAATATCAATAAAAATAAAAAAAAATTTTTATATATATTTTGTGTATACATTCTTATGAATATTAATGTTTCTGATACACATATTCATTCCCTAACCCTAAACATAAAACTACACAAAATTTAATACTAACCCTATATTTACTCCAAGATTTAAACCCAATTTAACATAAAAGCAAGTACATTAACATGAATATTTACATGTATATTGACTTATATATTCAATTATCAGTGGTAACATTTGCATATGTATTATTATACATTCATTTATGTTTTATCCTTGCATTTCCATATTATAATAATTGTATTGATATGACTAACTTCATACCCTTCCCTATTTCAAAACATGTAATTTATGTTTTTATACATATTTTATATGTACATTCTTATGAATATTCATATTTCCCAATTACTTATTCATCCCCTAACCTTAACAGTACCCAATACAAAGTTTAATACTAACCCTAAACGTACCCCTTTAACTAAACATATTTAACATAAAAGCATGCATATTAATATGAGTATTTATGTATATTTGACATATATATTCAATTATCAATGATGTTTGCATATATATCATTATATATTCATGTTTATCCATGTGTCCCCAAATTACAAAAATTATATTTGTACAATTCACTTTAAACTCTTCTCTATTTCAAAACTTACATATTTATATGAATTTTCATGCCTATATTTTTATGAGTATTCATGTTTCCAAATATACACATTTATTCTCTAACCTAACCCTAACCCAACATAAAATTGAATATTAAATTTAACTTTCACTCTATACCTAAATCTAATTTAACATTAAAACACATATTAATTTGAATAGTCATGTATATTTTGACATATATTTAATTACCAATGATATTTTCATGTTATTATATACTCATGTTTGTAATTTATCCCATGCATCCCCAAATTTTCAAAGGTGTATTAACATGACTCACTTTAAACCCTTCCCTATTTCAAAACATATTTCTATAGATGTTCATATAAATTTTAATGTGTACATTCATATGAATATTAAATTTCTGATATACATTCATTCTCCAACTCTAAACCTATCCCTACACAAAATTTAATACCAATCCTAAATTTATTTCTCTACATAAACCTAATTTAACATAAGATCATATATATTAATGTAATATTTATGTGTATTTTTCCTTAAATATTCAATTCTCAATGGTATATTTGTATATATTATTACATATTCATATGTGTGATTTATCCATGCATCCACAAATTTAAAGAGTCTATTCATATGATTCACCTTAATCCCTTCTCTATTTCAAATCACATATATTTAAATGTTTTTATAAGATTTTCATACATACATTCTCTTTTTTTTTTTGTAGTTGTAGATGGACAGCATGCCTTTTGTATGTGTTCCTAGTCACTGATGTGATAGATGGTCACTCCGCTACCTCAGTTGTGGGAGGGAGAGATGCAGTGTCAAATCAACACCGACACTGGGAGCTGGTGAGAGAGCTGGCAGATGAGAAACCGGAGTCGACATTCAACAAACTCAGTGGATGTTCAGCAAGCTCAAGCTCATTTATTTTTGGAATGCATACAGCTGTTAGAGTTCAGAAAGGGCGTGCCCACCAATCACACATGAGCTCCTAACATCTATAAGCCAATCACCTTATGCTTAATGTAACCGCACTATGAGGAAGCACTAAATATTGCTGTCCTGATGGAAGGCAGCCTGGAAGGGTCTTTTAGGGTTAGGGTTTGGGAATAAATATGTATATTAGGAAACAAATATTCATAAGAATGTGTGCTAATATGTTTGAAAACGTATATGTTTTGAAATAACAAAGGGTTTATTCTGAAGTCACTTTTTTAACTTTGGGATGCATGGGTAAATTTTATATATGAATATTTAATAACATACAAATATACCTTGAATGATTGAATATCAATGTCAAAATACACATAAATATTCATATTATTATATATGCTATTATGGAAAATTATGTTTAGGTATAGGATGAGATAGGATTAGTATTAAATTTTGGGTAGGATTAGGGCTAGGGAATAATATGTATATCAAAAAATATGAATATTCATGAGAATATATACATGAAAATACGTATGAAACATGATTTGAAATAGGGAAGTGTTTAATGTAAATACAATGAAGTAACTTTTCTTAATTTGGGGATGCATTGATAAAGTATATATATGAATATATCATAATATATATACAAATATACTATTGATTATTGAATATCTGAGTCAAAATATACATATATTCATATTATTATACATGCTTTTATGTAAAATTATGTTTAGGTATAGAGGTAAGGTTAGGGTTAGTATTAAATTTGGGGTTGGGCTAGGGTTAGATTAGGGAATGAATATGTATATGGGGAAATTGCAACATAATGATTTGCCCATTCAAGGATTAGCTATTATCCTGAAATAAGCCTATCTTTTTTAACGGCAAAGTCAATCTTTCAATCAATTGCAAATAGAGAGCTCCTTACACTAATCAAATACTAGGAAAGTTATATGTTCCAAAGTGGGGTATCACTTCAGCAGCTAGATTAGCTTCACAGAATAGCCAAAATATCATTTTTGTTAACATAGAACACAATTATTTTGTGATTTTAAGACTTTTTAAGTGAGTGTTTTTCTTTGTTTTCTTTTTCCCATTTTTGATACTGGGGCTTGAACCCAGGGATGCTTTATCACTGAGCTACATCCACAGTCCTTTTTATTTTTAGACAGGGTCTTGCTATGTTGCTAAGGCTGACCTCAAACTTGCGATCCTCCTGCCTTAGCCTTCTGAGTTGCTGGGATTACAGGAGTGTACCACCACACCTTGCCTAAAAGGAGTATTTTCAAAATTGTTAAATATGTGACATAACTATCTGTGGAATGAAGATTAACTAGGAAAGAATTTGAGTCAGTACATTAAGTTGAAGAGGACCATAGAGAAAAAGAAAAGAAACAAAGAGGCAAATTACAACTAGGATGGATAGAAAGTGAGCATAGTGTCCTCACGTCCACTGTCATTTAACCAGGACATTTTTGGTGCTTAGATAAAGAGCATGCTACAGCAAGAAAAATATGGGCTAGAAATCCAACAGCCATAAATTTTAAATCTCAGCTCTGTCATTAAAAAATTTTGTGACACTGGACAATCTAATGTTTTGAGTCAGTTTCTTCATTTATGAAAACTGGGGAAAACGCCCACTGAGCAATTTGGTTGAGAAGATTAAATGAAGTAATGGGCATGCACCTGTCTAGTATTCAAAGTGGCATAACATAAACACTCGTTGCTACTTTCTACTCCCTCAGCTGTAGTTAAGTTAGTGTAAAGCAGCTTTAAATGTTATTAGACAGAAAAAAACATATGTGAGAGTTCTGAGACTATGTAGTAAGAACTCAGTTCTGGTACCAGATTTAATTCTTGGCCTCTGCAACTTCCTTGCAATGTGAGTTGTATAAAGGACTTTATCTTTTCTTAGCTTCGGTTTCCATATTAGTAGATGGGGCTACTCATCATATAGTATCAGAACTAAATGAACAATATTGAGAGGATTAAATTAGATAAAAAGCACACAGTGCAGTATACAGTGAGCTCTCAATAAATACTAGCCAGAAATTTTGGCTTAGACAAAACCCCTAGCATCATTCAAGGTCAAACTTTTCCCTCCTTACCATCACAAGTCCTGCCCACTGGACCTTGCATCAGACTGCACTCAAAAACTTGTATATTTTGGCTAAAGGTTAAGAATTAGGAATGAAGGGATGGTCAGCTTTAATGTGGGAAATTATGATTATCTGCTCCCCAGCTTCAGCCTTGGCAAAGTCTCAAACAACTACTTCACTGTACTTCCTGACATACAGCACTTGTGTGTAATCAATGACCATGTGATTAAAGGATATGGCTATACCTAATTGCTATAGTACTCTGGTTCATTATTAATAATTGATTAATGAAAACATTGTACATATAATGTGGAATGAAAATTGTTTTTATATGCTGAATTCTATCCAATCAGCTGGTGTAAATGTACCTTCAGAATGCAAGCCCTTCTTATACACTTGCTGAAGATTCTTTCTACTCAAGACAAAGACACTGAAATTGGTGTGTATACAGCTAAAGTTGATATGTAAATACAAATTCAGAAGCAATATTTTCATCTTGGGATTTGTATTTGCAACATTACTCTATTGCCACATTTCTAGAACCAAGATGTTAGTCCATTTGGGCTGCTGTAACAAATGTCTTAGACTGTTTTGCTTATAAACAAGAGTAATGTATTTCTCACAGTACTGAAATCTGAAAAGCTCAAGATCAGGTGCCGGCAAATTTGGTATTTGTCAAGGGCTTTTTGGCAAAGATGGCAACTTCTGTGTCCTCATATGGGGGAAGGGGCAAGGTAAGTCTCTGGAATCTCTTATGTAAGGTTAGCCCAGTTTATGAGAGTTCCACATTCTGACATAATCACCTCCCAAAGGCCCATATCATTAATACCATCATAAGGTGATCAGGTTTCAACCTGTGAATTGAGGGTGGGGGGGAGACACAAAAATTCAGAGCATAACACATGGTTTAGGAACAATATTTTTTCCTCAACCACATGATGCAGTAAATACTAGAAAAAAAATAGTAGAAATAAAAAGGGGAGATGCTTTTACTCTGGTCAATTACAAATGGAGGAAAAGCAAATTCTAATTTGGTAGCCTTCATCACGGGTCGCTCCTTACTCTCTACTCCATTCTTCAAAGTAACTATTTAATATCTTAAGTGAGTGATTTTATGAGTTTGGGGGGTAATTTAACTGCTGATAATGCTGAAAAACTAATGATTCTAAACTGTTAGATTTTTTTTTTTAACGACCAATGTTCTAATAAAGTTAATTTTTTAAAAAAATCATTTATTCATGTATTCTAAAAGCTTATCCTATGATAAAGTTCTGTTTGGGCCTGGGCCAATATTAACTTCAAGACTCATGGAGTACTTGATAAATGTGTGTATTTAAGTGCACTGTGAATGTGACTCAGCCATATACCACAGGAGAGGCATGGTTATCAGCAAAGCCACACACCCTGTACAGCCCTGTCTCCAGGTCATCTGTCTGCCAGGTTCATGGACCTCATGTCAGAGGTTGACCAGGACACTACTATACCAGTAATTATGTCCATCTATCTCACTCCTCAATTAGGAGAAAGAAGATAGGGAGTGGGTTGCACATTTAGATGAAAAATAAGATATGGCCCTCTGTGGCTAGGTTCTAGACTTCAGATTTCCAATTTATCCCATTTTGTTATTTCCAGGCCAGAATAATAGGCTGAAAACTTGTCTTAAAAATGAAATATTCCAGAGTTCAATATGCTTGATGTGTGGACTGTTAATAACAGTAATATGTATGGAAAGTTTGGCTCATCCAAGAATGGATAAAATATTAGGATACTTAAAGCAACTTTCCATTTTGAAAATTAACAAAGAGTCATAAATATTTAATTTTCCTTTCAGTTCAACAGCATCATAATCACCCACCCCCCCAAAAAGCATTTTTGTATTAAAGATTAAGACACGAAAGCTTTCAAACAAACCTTCTTCCCCAAAGACAGAGATCATGGCAAATCTTCACAAAAGAGGGGATTTTGTCTATTTAGAAATGCAGGCTAATGCCATCCAATGAATTGAGGGTTTATGCTGTCATTTCAAGTAACTATAAAGAAGTAATCAAAGAAAGATGTAAGGAGTTACTACTTTAAGGATTATTCACAAAAATCTTACAAATAGGTAGCTGAAATCTCACCTAAACAAGTCATTATAATAGAATGAACATGATTACATACTACATTAACTAGTAGGTAACAGTTCACTGGCAAAATTTCAGCTTGGTTCAGAAGACCTCATAGTATACAACAGACTTTACCATTTTCAGATTAATGCCACAGCATATCAGTGAATTCATATTCATTTATTTATTTTTTTATTAACCAACCAGAGTTAGACTGGATGTGAACTGATTAAACAAGCAAGGAAAGAAAGAAGGCTGACTGGGAAAGTAAAAGAGCTGGTCAGCCAAATGGGAGGCTAATAGAAAGTCCCTGACCACTCCTTGTGCCAGAGATATTAACAGGTACACTGTTCACTAACTTCTCATACATGTCAAGTTTGTGCTTGCCTTCTGGGCCTTTACCTACACTGCTCAGCCTCTGTCCAGTTCTGGTTCATGCTGATCCTTCATGTATTAGTTTAAGCATGTCCTCTTCAGGTCTTTCTGATGACACTTTCTACAGTAGTGCCCCCACAGATTCCCTTACTGCCTCCCAGCATATCATCATAGACACTTTGCTATCATCAGCAGAAGGCTGCTCCCTTTACTGTCCACCAGCACTAAAATGCAATTGGGAAAGGTGAAAAGGGAAACTATTTTGCTCACCATTATATCCAAGCATCCAAAACTATTTGCTAAATATTTATCATTTGCTTAGTGAATGAATGGAAAAGTGGTAAAAAGCAAGCAATTTGACTTCTCAGAAATTTCCTAAGGAAATAACAGGTCAAGTTCACCAAGATATAGATACAAGATACTTATAATAATGAAAAACAAGAAATTGTCTACATGTTCATCCAAATAAAAATTTTTAAATTAGTCATGGTATATATGAAGGCACTAAAAAGAATATCAAAAAATTTCTATTTTTGAGTGAAATAAGCAGATTACAGGTCAGTATTATGGTATGATCATATTACTATAGAGAAAACAATGGAAAAAGTGTAAGTTTAAAGGAAAATAACAAAGGGTAAAACAAGACATGAAAAATAATAGTTACCAATTTATTTTTAACTTTTGCCTCCAAGTTGCCTTTGGGCCTCCAACCCCATGGGGGGTGGGGTAATCAAATAAAATATAAGTCATTAAGGATGTTTGTGTATATGAGAAAGAAATTTTGGAAAAGAGAAACTTCAGATGACTATGAAAGCATGATCTTTTCTTGTTATTAACAGTGGCAGAAAATGCCTATTTTGTAACCTTATTCTCTTGCAGATATTCCAAAGTACACATATTCAAATACCTATTTTACTTCTCAAGATAGCATTGCCAACAAAATTATTGCCTCTCTAATATTTTGAAGTCAACTGCATTAAATCTTAGCCTGACTACACAGTGAACAGTTGAGACTACTTTAAGTCTGAAACTATTTCTTTTTAAAATTTCTTTTCAAAAAATCCCATGGGAACTACTAAAATTTTTCAACAGTGACAACCATTCCCTGCCTTAAATATAAACTGAATAAATTGTACAAAAAATCACAGTATGATAATCTTATGGCACAGTAATTTCATTCCACTCAGTTAGAAACATTCTGAGTTCACATCAGCTTTCTTTTATCTCCACACAAGCTACTAGTATATACACAGGAAGCTGTGAACAACAGCTCTTTATGATATCCAGACACAAAGATGTTGAGTAACAGCCTTTACAATGCCAATCAAAGAGCAAAACATCTGGTGAGTTTTCAAACTAAATGAGTTGCTTTGCTCTATGTGCCAACCACCAAGCAAAAGGCCCTTTATGTATTTCCCATTCATTATTCACTGATGTTACAGTTCTGAACAACATTCACACTAGTTCCATAATCATTCAATGTCCCCCTATTCTTTTAAATAACTCCATTTGTTAACAGATATAATTAGCGAGCTAATGGCACACAAATTTTCTTTTAGTTCTTCACTTTAAAATAATGTCATGTAATTTTATTTTCTAATTGAAATATTTTTTCCAATGGAATATTTTTCAAAACATTTAAACAAAGGGCTGGGTATGCAACTCAGAGGTAGAATGCTTTTCTAGCATGTGCAAGGCCCTATGTTCAATCCCTAGCAATGCAAACAAAACAAAAAAACGACTTTTAATAGCTGACTTGGTATCAAATGCTATACTTCAGATTCTCCTAAGTTTACACTGGAACTTTCACATTGTGGGATAAATTTCCAAAGATCTTAATTAAAGAAATCATTCAAACTGTGATACAGTCTATTGTTTATTTTATGTTATGGCAGGTACACTTGAATTTCAAAAATTTAAAACATATAAAAAGTGGTTAGGGACTAACATTTGTATCAATAGTTGATAAATGTCTAAGATTGTTTATTATACAGCAGGATACAATGGTAGTGCTAATGCCAACAGGGCACCATGAAATTATTCTAAAATTATCACTAGGCTTTATACAAGCAACAACATATGCTGCTGTTTTAGAATTTTGGGACATGACCTGCTTCTAACACTAAGCAGTTCTTTAACATTTTCAATGTTATACAGTGTTAGAGTATTTAGTTTGGCAATTGTTTCAAAATAAAGTAGAAATGTATTCATAACATCACAGAAATGCACATCCAATTTTGTTTTCAATAAGAACATAGGTACAGATCAGAACTCTTCCCTATATGAAATAATTTACACACAGATGAATGCTATAATATCACTATCTAAAATAATCACTAAATACAATTTTTTTCAGAAATAAACAAGCAAAGGTTTTTTTCCCATTATCAAATATCAAAAACATATAGATAATGTATGTCTTTCAAACAAATGATACTCTAAAATTATAGGAATAATTTCAGTGAATTCAGTAATGTGCAAACTAAATTAACCTACTGTAGTACAATTATATTAAGAAACCGATGATCAGAAAATACAACCGTATGAAAGCAGTTTATAATCCACAAAACTGTTTTTCAGGCCTTAAGGTAAAATAGTTCCACAGTTTACAGATAAAACCGAGGCAACAAAAATGCGTGCTTGACTTGAATAAGTAGATATTTTACGCAGAAGATGTAACACTTTGTTTGTAGACAGCATGGTATGCATTTCTCAGCAACACATAAGGAAAACAAGATTCCAAAAGATCCATTGTTAGGAATGGTGATTCCTGTACAATCTGAAAAATTCCAAAAATGCAACAAAATTCAGGTTATTCGCAATAGGAACATTTACTGCTCTCATTAGAAATAAACACAAATTATTTTCCCTTTACTTTAAAATCTACAATGTAAATGTGTCATAGTGAATTCTATCAAAATGTTTTAAAATGCTAATTTCCAATGAAATCAATCAGTAGAAAAATATTGAGCATTTTCATTGTCTTCAACAATATACTAGACATAAAAAAGAATATAAAAATATGGTCCATACCATTAAGTTTAACTAGAGACTCAAGACTAAATTAGAAATCAAAATCAAACCTAAGACCAACTATAATTAAGTGAGAAGCTATAAATATTAAGAGTTCAAAAGAGCAGAAAGATTAATGTATGCCCGAGTAAGATTACCTGGAAAGACTACCTGGAAAAAGATTTCAACTGTGGGGTATGTTAAGTCTTTAAGACAGACACAGAACTCTGCAGGTAAAGTAAATGACTCTTAAGTAAAGGAAGAGCCAGGCAGGAGAAACAAGCATAGCTGGATCAGAGACACTGCAAGGAAGGAACTGACAAGGCAGAGAGAATTATAGGAAACTACAGTAGATGGGCAAAATAGTCAGAATGGAGAAAAATCAGTAAACTGGAAGAGAACTGAGAAGAGAACTGAAACTCATAAACTGGGAAAAAATAAGGCCCAAGTATTTCCCAACATGTTGAAAAGCCCTTCATAAAAGAATACCCTCTTAGTTAATGCTAACTTTGATTTTACTATTTTCTGATATTAGCTTAATGATAAAATGAGTGATGCCAGTCTTTTCAGCAATTTCTACAAAGTAATATGGCTTGGGTTGAGCGAATACAAGAAATGAAGACATTCAGATGGGGATTGAAATGGGGTAAATTAAATTCCATGCATACATGATTATGTAAAAATGAACCCAGCTATTACATACTATAATCCACCAATAAAAGCAAAACATAATAATTCAGCACCAAGAAAAAGACATTCAAATGACTTTCATTATTAATGAAAATTAAAATAAAACTTACCATATCTAACAGTAAATAAACAGATTCCCTGTTTCTTGTTGTAGTTTTATCTGTTTCCTGGCCAATTTTCAGTAGACTGGAGGATGCAAGCTTAAAAGTACATGTACATATTGAGTTTTTAACAAAATGTTCATCAGTTACTAATTTATTTTCAGTATGCTTCACCTTCCAACACATTTCAATCATTCAGTACTACATATAAAGTAATGATAAACTTAGATATCTTCATTCAAGCAATAATTTAGAGAGCTATTAAGGTATAAATGTAATCAAATATTCTTACTGATCTTGAAAACACACTTTTCAAAATGATTCACATTATTTTCTCTCTTACCAGTACCTGTATTAAATATTCAGTGGTTTCTCTACCACCACCACCACCACCACCCCCACTCCTGGTTTCACTTTTCAGGGTCAGAAAATACGAACTGGAAAATTACAGAAATAAATGTTTCCTAAGTTTTAGATTCCATGCCATTCTAAGCAGTGTGATTAAATCTCATACCATACCCTTCCATACAGCCAGGGAGATGAATCATCCCTTTGTCCAGCATATCCAAACTGTATATACCACCTACCCAACAGCCATTCAGTTAACTGTCTTAGTTATCAGATTGACTGTGGCACTAATGTAATATTTGTGTTCCAATAACCCTTAATTTACTGTGTAATAGCCCCAACGCACAATAGCAGTGATGTTCACAGTTTGGATAGGCCAAAGAAAAGCAATTAACTGCTTCCTGTAAGTAAAAAGGTCAAAGCTGTCAACTTAGAGAAAGAAAAAAGTCATATGCTAAGACTGCTAAGATTTACAGTAAGAACAAATCTTCTATCTTAAAATTATGTAGGAAGAAGAAATTTGTGCTAGTTTGCTGTCACATCTCAAAATAGTAAGGTTATAGCCACACTACATATCAAGTGCTTGCTTAAGATGAGAAAGGCATTGAATTTGGGATAGAGGACACAAACAGAAAAGGTATTCCAAATTATGGCAACATGTGCAAGAAAGAACTAAAACTATATATAAAGACTTTTCAGCAAAGGATTCCCTAAAATGAATGTCTCCACGCCATTTATTCCAAATAAGGGATGATTGCAGAGATTCACAAACAGGTTTGGTTTGAAAACTATAATAATTACTGGAGAGGCTGCATTTGCTAAACTGCTGCTACATTTTCAGTAGAGTCAAAGATATTGATGAAGGAGAAAGGATACCTTCTCCAAGTCTTCAATTGTGACGAAACCAGGCTCTTCTAGAAGAAGATGCCAAATAGAATTTAAAGGACAGATTAACTCTGATACTATGTATCAACCCTGCAGGGACTATGATACAGCCAATCACACAGGTACAGGGTGAAGAACCTAAGAGTTCTCAAAAAATAAAAATCATCTACCCATGTTCTAACAACATAATCAGAAATAGTACAGGTACCAATTGCTTGTTTATGGAATGGTTCTTCCAATGCTTCATCTCAGAAGTGAAAAAATATGTGGAAGAGGAAGAACAGTTGGAATCCTAAAGTCTATTAACAGGTCTAGCACTCCAGAATCTGTCCACTATGAAAATGAAAACGCAGAGGCTGTATTTTTACCTCCAAATACAATCTCTACATCAGTCCCTTGTCCATGCATTGTTCAATTTGTCAAGGCCACATACACCCACTTGGTATTTGACTGCGTTCAATCAGCAATTGATACAGATCTAATCTGGACATAATACAGTGGTGGGAATCATTCACTATTGCTAATGCACTAACGTTCATCAAAGTTGCAATGGATGAAAACCAGAAACTATATGAAGAACTTATGGAGTGACTGTTCCTTGATTTTAATGCCTTGTTTTCACATGTTCCTCCCTCCAAAATAAAACACCCAATAAACACTAAAAGGAAAACGTACTTTATATACTTGAGAAAAGAATGTGAAAATATGCCATTAAAGGGTGCTCAATAAAATGTCAGAGAAAGAGAGATAGAGAGAGACAGAGACAGAGAGAGAATTTACTCTATTACATCTCACACTTATAATTTTTAGTTTTCTTTATGAGTTTTGTTTTCTGATTATACATACCGCCAGAAATTCTTTAAGACGGTCTTCAATGCTTCCTTTGTGAATTGTAAATAAAGCTGCTGCGATCTGGTTGATGGCTTTAGCCAAGCAATGTATGTTGTTGCAGTGCCCTTTTAGAAAAGTACAAATAAGGTTATGTTGATCCCAAAATATCTGTGTAACCCTCAACTATCAAGAAATAGAAGGCAAGTCTTTGATGACTTCACAATCTCTATAAATAAATAATGATTAAAAGAGTTGGGGCACAAACTGATTTGTTCTCTTTTTACTTTCATAAAGACTAGTGTTTTTAAAAGTAATATATCACTGGGTGTGGTGGTGCACGCCTGTAATTCCAGCGACTTAGGAGGCTGAGATAGGAGGATTGCGAATTCAAAACTATCCTCAGTAACTTAGCAAGGCACTTGTAAATCAGTGAGACCCTGTCTCTAAATAAAATATAAAAAAGGGATGGGGATGTGGCTCAATGGTTAAGCACCCCTGAGTTCAATTCCCAGTGCCAAAAAAAAAAAAAAAAAGGTAATATAGCAAGGTAACAAAAAATGTTCAGGTCTGTATTATATTAAACATACATACACTTTAAAAAAATCCTTAAATGAAATCATGCATTGGCTTTATACTACTATCACTGAAACATAAGACGATAAGATCCTTTACAATAATTTTATCATTCAATCTTTAAAATAATCCTATGATCTAGATACTCTCTCACCATACTCTAACATGCACACGTTCAGCCATGTGTGAACTCACTTACATACATTTTAGATATCAGAAACTAGGGCTTCAAAAAAGACATACACCACCCCACGTTACATAGCTAGTTAAGTGGCAGAACTTAAGTCATATAAAGGAGCATCAATTACCTGAAGAGAAAAATAGCTACTATACCAAAACCAATGATTTTTTTCATTGCCCAAACAATTTTAAACCATGATTACCTTCTATAGCAGGGCTGTACTGAGACATTACGTTACTAGCTAGTGTTGGCAAAGAAACTGCTACAAAGACCATGAGGAGGCAGGCAATTTTATATTCTTCTTCTGGACTAATGTTTTCTATTGGAGAAAAATTAAGAATAAAATCAAGCAATTTCTTCAAGATTAGTTAAGAGTTGATAATTTAAACTTTTTAAATGTAAAAATTTATATTTATTTAGAAAATTATTTTAAAATTGACTATTTTACTAAAAAAAATAAAGTATTTTAACAGAACTCTTTAAACCTGGTCACAATTTTGTTATAAAAAATACAGAAAAAATAGAAAGAAGACCAGTAAAGTAGAGGAAGGGGAATAGGGAGTGAGGAAGGAACAGAAAGAGGAAGTAGTAGGAACTAAATAGGAACAAATTATATTCTCTGAATGTATGATTATATCAAAATGAACCCCCAATATTACACTAATAATAAAAATATTTTAAAAATATTTATTACCACTGGCTCTTATCAGCTACTCAGGCATATACACATATATATATATATATATATGTATATGCCTGAGTAGCTGATATTTTTACACAATATCTTTATTTGTTTATTTTTATGTGGTGCTGGGGATCAAACCCAGGGTCTCACGCATGCAAGGCAAGCGCTCTACCACTGAGCTAAAGCCCCAGCCCTACTCAGGCATTATTTTGGGGGACTTTTAATGAAACAGTTAAGGCAAGATTTTATTTTTAAAATTTTATTTAGTTAGAATAACTGAACCCTAAAATCTCCCAAATGAAAACTGATGATAAATTACTATAATTCTATATAATATACTACAATTTAGAAAATTTACCTCATAAATTATTATAATCACCCCCAAAATCCTTGATTTTTCCTGAAGTAAATATGACTATGATTTGAAATTTACTATTTAAAAGATATATACATGGAGCTGAGGTTTGGCTCAATGGTAGAGCACTTGCCTAGCATGTGTGAGGCATGGGTTCGATTCTCAGTACCACATAAAAAAAAAATAAAAATAAGGGCTCATCCACAACTAAAAAAAAGATATATATGGAAAGTAAACTGGATTTCTAGTCTCTACTTCAGAAGACAGAAGGAACCACCATGAATGAAGATATCTGTAACTACCTCAAATCTTTTAAGATAGTAACTTTCTATAAAATATTTATTGTAACATATACTCAAATTGTTGAGTTACATAGACATTTGGCCTCTTATCAGATACCTGAGAACTTCCAGGACCCTACTATTTACCATCACATATAATAAAGAATTGAACACAAGAAAAAAGCTACAATGTTTGCAAAAACTTGATTATTTAAAAAAATAGCTATAGCAAATCAAGTAATAATTACCCACATGATTATAATTAACATACTATATGAATGAAGAAACAAAAAAAATCATTAAATGAGAAAGGAACTGATAAACCTAACAAAACACCATACTACTACTGCCTCAAAGGGTTGGGGGAAAGCATTTCAGTACCAGAAACAGAAGAAATGCTATTTAAATTGTAGACAAATCCAGAGTCATCAGAGCTTCTGGGTACTACATATCAAAAGGCTTGCCTTAAAGTTATTTGAAATGTTTAACATTATTTAATGATGCACAAATTCTTTATGGTAAATAACTCTAGTCCAATTAAAATTGCACACCATTTTCTAGACACCAATTTTTTGCTATCAAATGGACCGACCGTCTCCCACCAGCATACAAAAACTGTTACCTTTTCTATCTTAAAAAAAAAATCCTTCTCATGGGCTGAGGATACAGCTCAGAACTAGAACACTTGCTTAACATGTGGGAGGCCCTGAGTCTGATCCCCAGCAGCACGCGCACATGCAGCCTTCCATTGATTTTTCTCCTGTCTATAGCTACTATAATTTTGTTTCCCTTTACAAAAAAACTATTTGAGTTGCTTTATACTTACTATAAAACAACTTATTCTAAATTCCTTTCCTCTTATTCATCATTAAGGGCTCTCTAGTTTGTCTTTTGCCCCTAAAACTCGATTGACATTGATCTTGTCAGCATAACTCTTTAACTCTACATAGTTAATCATTCTTTCTGGAAAGATGCTCTTCTCTAGTGTTCTTCAAATTCACTGATACTTTCTTCTCTGTTGGTTTTTTGGTGGCTCTTCCTCTTTTCCTGGAGCTCTGAAGGAAAGACTCAATTCACACTTTGATCCTCTCCACTGCTGCATATATATACACTAAGCCACTTTAGTAACCTCATCCAGTCCTATAGTTAAGAGATCATCTACGTGAAAACTATGCTACTGTATAAACTCCATATGGCAGGGATCTTTTGTCTTTTTTTCTACTGATATAGTACCAACACCAAAAATTATAAACACAGTTTGAACATAAAGCAAATATTTGAATAAATGGATAACTATCACACCTAAATATCTATGTTGCCTGGATAATTTAAACTACATGTGTACTAATGCATTTTACCTGATTTTTGTGAGGACAGAGCTACAACCAAGGCAGGATCAATCTCACAAGGTAATCCAGCAGCTGATGATAATTCATACACATTCATTGCAACCTGACAAAAATACAAGAATTACAGAATAAGAAATATGTTAAGAAATTTCTGAGAGTTCACTCTAGTAAGAAAAAATTTACTGTTCAAATCAGAGTCTGCTTATTAAGAATACAAGAGAATTTCTGAAACTTGGCATAAGCAGAAACTATAGCTATACCGTAATTAGCCTATACTGAACAATTGCTTTATTACTTTGATTCACTGCTGGCTATCACCTCCTCTGTTAGGCCAAACAAAACTTGTATATTTTCTGTGGCAAATTTCAGCAGAGTCATTCTAAAGTTACTATTTTTCTCAGAAGCATAATTATAAAATACTAAGTCAAAAGAGATATAAGGACTGGGAATGTGGCTCAAGTAGTAGCGTGCTCGCCTGGCATGCGATCCTCATGCTGGGTTCGATCTTCAGCACCACATAAAAATAAAGATGTTGTGTCCACCAAACACTAAAAACTAAATATTAAAAAATTCTCTCTCTCTCTCTCTCTCTCTCTCTCTCTCTTAAAAAAAAAAAGATATATAAAATATCAAGTCAAAAGTAATACTAGGGGGGCTGGGGTTGTGGCTTGGCGGTAGAGTGCTTGTCTAGCATGTGCGACCCTGGGTTCAATCCTCAGCACCACAAAAAAATAAATAAATAATAATGAAAAAAGTTCTGGGGATTAAAAAAAAATAATACTAGGGGAGAGCCCGCCTGCTTTGCCACACCGAGATCCGTATATCCAGAGAGAGGCCCAGCTCACCCGCCACACTGCTGCACATAGAGACACCTACCCCAGCACATCATATGGAGAGTCACCCTGTGCTGGGATTCCTGATTCACCAAAGCGTGGGTCCACAGCCCAACATCAGGATACATAGAGGCTTGAGGCTGCCACCACCACGAAACTGGGATATCGCTACTTCTATCAAGGGACAACAATAAGGACCTGGTAAGACATCACCAAGGTCCCCATGGATCTGGCTGCACCAGAGGTTTCTCTACTAGGAGTGCTAACAGTTATTCTATTGCTAAGGTAACAGGGAGTCTTGAATGGGGTTGCCTATTTCTTGTTTCTCCTACTAACAGCCAACTTCTCATGATTACCCTCTCACTAGTCAAATCATCTAATATCTCCATATTTTCACATTCTACCTCATAAACATCTCAGCCAAGCCCCCAGGCTCCCTTCTACCATTAGAAACTGTAAACCATTACACAAACCTATTGACTCTATGGTAGAAGATAATCGATCTCATCATTTCTGATGATAGTGACAAGACTATGAATGTAAAAATAAAAGCTAACTGATATATGGCTGCACATTGGGTACACTGAGTGCTATAATATTGATCTCCCCCTTAAAAATGAGGTATTGGTAACCTATAGGGACACTTTATAAGACAATAGGGCAAAAGCTGTCATAACTTGGATCTACACTGCAAGAGAGGAAAACACACAGACATCATGAAAAAACAAGGGAGGAAAGTGCTCCAAACAAACCAAGATACTACAACAATAGAATCCATAGATAGTGCAGTAGGTGAAATGTCAGCGAAGGAGTTCAGAATATACATAACTAAAATGATTTGGGAATTAAAGAACAACCTAAGTGAGCAGATACAGGCAAAAATTGAACATTCCAACAAAGAGATAAGAGAAAAATCAGGCGACCATTGATCACACCAACAAAGAGTTGCAAGAGATTACTTCAAGAAAGAACTAGAGATAATGAGGAAAAAAAAAAACAGAAATCCTTGAAATGAAAGAAACAATAAGCCAGTTAAAAAAACTCAACAGGTAGTACCACCAACAGACTAGATCACTTGGAAGACAGGACCTCAGACAAAGACAAAAGATACAATCTTGAAAATAAAGTTGTCCTCACAGTGAAGATGTTAAGAAATCATGAACAGAAAGAATATCAAAGAATTATGGGATACCACTAAAAGACCAAATCTCTTCACAATCTCTTCAATGAAATAATACCAGAAAATTTCCCAAGCATGAAGAATGAATTGGAAAATCAAATACAAGAGGCCTATAGGACACCAAATGTACAAAATTACAAGAGAAATTATAATGAAATGCCTAGCATACAGAATAATGATAGAATTTTAAAGGCTGCAAGAGAGAAAAATCAGATTACCTATAAGGGAAGACCAATTTGGATCTCAGCAAAATTTCAACCCAGATTCTCAAAGCCATGAGATTGTGGAACAACTTATACCAAGCTCTAAAAGATAATGGATGCCAACCAAGAATCCTCTATCTAGCAAATTAAGCTTCAAATTTGACAATGAAATAAAAACCTTCCATGATGAACAAAAGCCAAAAGAATTTACAGCAAGAAAGCCTGCACAACAAAATATTCTTGGCAAAATATTCCACAAAGAGGAAATGAAAAACAACAATGAAAATTTGCAAAGGGAAGAACTACAATAATGGAAAAGCCAACCAAAGGAGAAACCAAGTCAAGCTAAATATCAAAAACTAAACAAAAGAACCAGTAATACAAATCATGTCTCAATAATAACCCTAATTGTTAATGACCTAAACTCACCAATCAAAAGACACAGGCTGGTAGATTGGATTAAAAAAAAAAAACAATATGCTGCCTTCAAGAGAACTCATTTCATAGGAAAAGATGCCCACAGACTGAAGGCAAAAGGTTGGGATAAAATATAATATTCACATGGTCTACGTAAACAAGCAGAGGTTTCCATCCTCATATCAAATAAAGTAGTCTTTGACCAAACTAAATCAAAAGAGATAAAGATGGACATTTCATACTGCTGAAGGGAACCATACATCAATAAGACATAACAGTTATAAATATATATGCCCCAAACAATGGAGCATCTACATTCATCAATAAAACTCTTTTCAAATTCAAGAGTCAAATAGAGCATAGCACAATAATAACAAACCTCTTTCATCACTGGATAGATCATCCAAACAAAAGCTAAAGAAAGAAACTATAGAACTAAATAATATAATCAACAACTTAGACGTAACTGACCTATATATATTATCCATCAATGAGTGAATACAGTTTCTTCTCAGTAGCACATGGATCCTTCTCTAAAATAGACCATATATTATGCCACAAAGCAAATCTTAGTAAACACAAAAAAGTAGAGATACTACCCTGTATTCTATCGGACTACAACAGAATGAAATTAGAAATCAATGATAAAATAAAAAATAAAAGATACTCTAATACCTGGAGACTAAATAATGAGAGTGAATGAACAATGGGTTGCAAAAGACATTAAGGAGGAGATTAAAAAATTCTTAGAGGTAAATGAGAACACTGATACAACATATCGTAATCTCTGGGACACTATGAAGGCAGTTCTAACAGGAAAGTTCATTGCAGGAAGTTCATTTCTTCAAAGAAGAA
Source organism: Marmota marmota marmota (assembly GCF_001458135.2). NCBI lineage: Eukaryota > Metazoa > Chordata > Mammalia > Rodentia > Sciuridae > Marmota > Marmota marmota. Next base: position 4,847,227 of record NW_026000005.1, read on the forward strand.
AAAGTAAACAAATAAATAATCTAACATTACATATCAAAGCCCTAGAAGAACAAATCAACTGCAAAAGCAGTAGAAGATGAAACAACTGAAAAAATTGACAATACAAAAAGTTGGTTCTTTGAAAAAATAAATAAAAATGATAAACCATCAGCCATGCTAATGAAGAGAAGGAGAGAGAAAACTGAAATTACTAACATCCATAATGAAAAAGGAAATATTATGACGGACACTACAGAAACACAGAAGATAATCAGAAATTATTTTAAAAAGTATATTCCAATAAAATAGAAAATATTGAAGGCATCAACAAATTTGATATGCCCAAACTAAATCAGAATGATATAGAGGACACCATCAGAAGCCTACCAACCAAGAAAAGTCCAGGACTGGATGGATACACAGCTGAGTTTTATAAGACCTTCAAAGAAGAACTTACACCAATACTTCTCAAACTATTTCATAAAATAGAAAAAGAGAGAACACTTCCAAACACATTCTATGAGGCTAATATCACCCTGATTCCAAAACCAGACAAAGAAACTTCAAAGAAAGAAAACTTCAGACCAATATCTCTAATAAATATAGATGCAAAAATTCTCAATAAAATTCTGGCAACTCGAATACAAAAACATATCAAAAAGATAGTGCCCCATGATCATTGGAGTTCATCCCAAGGATGCAAGGATGGTTTAACATATGGGAAATCAATAAATATAATTCATCACATCAACAGACTCACAGATAAAAATCATATGATCATCTGAATAGATGCAGAGAAAGCATTCGACAAAATACAGCACCCATTCATGTTTAAAACAGTAGAAAAACTAGGGATATCAGGAACATACTTCAACATTATACAGGCTATCTATACTAAGCCCCAGGCCAACATCATTCTAAATGGAGAAAAATTGAAAGCATTCCCTTTAAAAACTGGAATAAGACAGGAATGCCCTCTTTCACCATGTCTACTTAAAATAGTACTTGAAACTCTAGCCAGAGCAATCAGACGACTCAAACTATCACTGTTTGCATACGACATAATTTATACCTAGAAGACCCAAAACATTCCACAAGAAATCACCTAGAATTAATAAATGAATTCAGCAAATAGCTAGATATAAAATCAATACCCATAAATCAAAGGCATTTCTGTATATCAGTGACAAATCCTCTGAAAGAGAAATGAGAAAAACCACCACATTTACAATAGCCTCAAAAATAAATAAATAAATAAATAAAATACTTGGGAATAAACTTAACAAAAGAGGTCAAAGACCTCTATAATGAAACTACAGCACACTAAAGAAAGAAATTAAAGAAGACCTTGGATGATTGAAATAATCTACCTTGTTCTTGGATAGGCAGAATTAATATTGTCAAAATGATCATACTTCCAAAAGCACTATACAGATTCAGTGCAATCCCAATCAAAATTCCAATGACATTGCTCATAGTAATAGAAAAAGCAATCATAAAATTCATTTGGAAAAATAAGAGACCCAGAATAGCCAAAGTAATCCTTAGCAAGAAGAGTGAAGCTGGTGGCATTACTATTCTAGACCTTAAACTATACTACAGAGCAATAGTAACAAAAAAGCATGGTATTGGCACCAAAATAGACCTGTAGACCAATAGTACAAAATAGAGGATTCAGAAAAAATAAGTAAAATTTATTTACCGAACTACAGTTATCTTATATTAGGCAAAGGCGCCAAAAACACACATTGGAGAAAAGATAGCCTCTTCAATAAATGGTGCTGAGAAAACTGGAAATCCACATGTAACAAAATGAAATTAAACCTCTATCTCTCACCATGCACAAAACTCAACTCAAAATGGATCAAGGACTTAGGAATAAAACCAGAGATCCTGTGTCTATTAGAAGAAAAAGTAGGGCCAAATATCCAACACGTTAGATTAGGCTCGAACTTCCTTAATAAGACTCTTATAGTGCAAGAATTAAAACCAAGAATCAATAAATGGAATGGTTTCAAACTAAAAAGCTTCTTCTCAGCAAAAGAAACAATCAATGAGGTGAATAGAGAGCCTACAGAATGGGAGCAAATCTTTACCACAAACATATCAGATACAGCCTGATCTCTAGAATATATAAAGCACTCAAAAACCTTAACACCAAAAAACAAATAACCCAATCAATAAATGGGCCAAGGAACTGAACAGACACTTCTCAGAAGAGAATATACGAACAAGGGACAAACATAGGAAAAATGTTCGATATCTATAGCAATTAGAGAAATGCAAATCAAAACTAAGATTTCATCTTACTCCAGTCAGAATGGCAGCTGTCAAGAATACAAACAACAGTAAGGGTTGGCGAGGATGTGGGGAAAAAGACACACTCATACATTTCTGGGTGGGACTGAAAATTGGTGCAGCCAATATAGAAAGCAGTATGGAAATTCCTTGGAAAACCTGGAATAGAACCTCCATTTGACCCATCTATCCCACTCCTCAGTTTTTACTCAAAGGATTTAAAAACAGCATACCAAAGGAACAGAGCCATGTCAATGTTTGTAACAACACAATTCACAATAGCTAAATTATGAAACCAATCTAGATGCCCTTCAGTAGATGAATGGATAAGGAAACTTTGGTACGTACACACACACACACACAATGGAACATTACTCAGCATTAAAAGAGAATAAAGTCATGACATTTGCAGGTAAACAGATGGAGTTGGAGAACATAATGCTAAGTGATGTAAGCCAATCCCAAAAAACTAAAGGCCGAATGTTTTCTTTGATATGAGGATGCTGACTCATAATGGCGATGGTGGGGAGGGGAGCATGGGAGGAATGGAGAAACTTTAGATAGGGCAAAGGGAAGGGAGTGGAAGGCAGGGGATACCGGGGTAGGAATGATGATGGAATGAGTTAGACATCATTACCCTAAGTACATATATGAAGACATAAATGGTGTGAAAATACTTTGTGTACAGTCAGTGACTTGAAAAATTGTGCTAAATTACAGCCAGTGATAAAAGACTATATGGTGTATGATTATACGAAACATTCCAAAAATGCAAATCTATAGACAGATTGCCTAGGGCTGGGGACTTCCTGGAAAAGTGGGGATTAACAGCCACTGGGTACTGAGGTTCTTTGTGGGATAACGAAAATGTTCAAAAATTGATCATAGTGACTGTTTTGCAATTTTGTTACTGTACTAAAAATCACTGAATTGTACACTATAAATGAGTAAATTTTTTAAGACAGACTTATCGTAAGTCAATAAAACTTAAAATATCTGGTTTTTCAAAACAGAAATTCTACTGAAAGCTTGCTGGAAACTTAAGATATTTATGACATGGTATAATATAAGTGGAAAAATACAAGGCAGAATAGAATATGTTCAACTGTACAATACATAAACAAAACATCCATTCCTTGATGACACTAAGAAAAAAATTCTTTATCATTGGAAAATGGCAAATGATTCAGGCCTTAAAAGACAGGATTTTAAAAGGCAGAAAAGGGCAGTATTTTCAAATAGAATACATTAAGAGGATAAAATGGATACATGTGACATGTATACAGATATAATTAACTTTCAGTATACATATGAAGAGAAAAGTAAATAAAGAGAAGAGCATACTAAAGGAAACAATTAGAAATGTGAAGACAGAACCCAAAGAATGGGAGAAAATCTTTGCTAGCTACTCTTCTAACAGAAGATGAATATCTAGAATATACATAGGGCTCAACAAACTTTACACCAAAAAAAGAAAAAAAATCAAATAACCCAATTAATAAATGGGCAAATGAATTAAACAGACACTTCTCAAAAGAAGAAATACAAATGGCCAACAAATACATGAAAAAATATGTTCAACATCATTAGCAATTAGAGAAATGTCAATAAAAACTACACTGAGATTTCACCTCACACCAGTCAGAATGGCAGCCATCAAGAATACAATAACAAATATGGGAAAGGATGTGGAGAAAAAATCCTACACTATTGGTAGGACTGTAAATTAGTGCAACCTCTATGGTAATTAGTGTGGAGATTGTTCAAAAGACTGGCATAGAACTACCATATGACCCAGCTATACCCCTTCTCAGTATCTACCCTGAAGAACTGAAGTCATCTTACTATAGTGATACATGCATATCCAAGTTTACAGCAACACAATTCACTACAGCAAAACTGTGGAACCAGTAGGTGTCCATCAGTGGATGAATGGATAAAGAAAATGTGGCATATATACACATAATGGAGTTTTATTCAACTGTAAAGAAAAATGAAATGATGACATTTGCAAGAAAATAGATGGAACTAGAGACCATCAAGTTAAGTGAAATAAGTCTAACCCAGAAGGTTAAGGGTCATGTTTTCTCTCATATGCAGAAGCTAGAGAGGTTGCTGAAAACAAAAGTGGGGGTAAATCTCCTAAAAATCAAAGGGAAGTTACAGAGGTAGCTTCAAACAAAGGTGGGGGTATATCTCCCCCAAATCAAAGGGAGATCAGTGGAGGAAAGGCACCAAGGGGTGGGAGGTGCAGAGAGTAGGGGAAAGCTGAGGCGTGATATTGGCCAAATTATATTGTTATATGGTGTGCATGTGTGAGTATGTAAAGCAAATGCCATCAACATATACAATTACAATGTACTAATAAAAAGAGGGAAAAAAATAAAGGGAAGAGAATTATGAAAAGGAAGGAACAAGAGGTGAAAGCATCAGAAAGGTTAAAAAGCACCAATTTGAGACTCAAGTGTCATACAGAAGAGTTTAGACATTATTATTTTTAGCCAGTGTTCTTCAAGATATGCAAAAATAACCTCTCCAATTGCTAGAGATGGTGAGCATTTTTTTCATGTATTTGTTGATTAATTGTATATCCTTCTCTGAGAAGTGTCTGTTCAGGTCCTTGGCCCATTTGTTGATTGGGTTATTTGTTTTCTTATTTAATTTTTTGAGTTCTTTGTATACTCTGGATATTAGGGCTCTATCTGAAGTGTAAGGAGTAAAAAATTGGTTCCCAGGATGTAGGCTCCCTATTTACCTCTTATTGTTTCTCTTGCTGAGAAAAAAAATTTTTAGTTTGAGTATGTCCCATTTGTTGATTCTTGATTTTAACTCTTGTGCTATAGGTGTCCTAAAAGGAATTTGGAGCCCGACCCCACGAGATGGAGATTAGAGCCAACATTTTCTTCTATCTGACGCAGAGTTTCTGGTTTGATCCCTAGCTCCTTGATCCATTTTTGTGCATGGCGAGAGAAAGGGATTCAGTTTCATTTTGTTGCATATGGATTTCCAGTTTTCCCAACACCATTTGTTGAAGATGATATCCTTTTTCCATTGCATGCTTTTAGCACCTTTGTCTAATATAAGGTAGTTGTAATTTTGTGGATTGGTCTGTGTCCTCTATTCTGTACCACTGGTCTACCCAGCTGTTTTGGTACCAGTACCATGCTGTTTTTGTTACTATTGCTCTGTAGTATAGTTTAAAGTCTGGTATCGCTATACCGCCTGATTCACACTTCCTGCTTAG